>NW_028145444.1:2562500-2770000 GCF_977016875.1 Pavona decussata | reverse complement strand
TGAAGGCAGAAGCGGGCTCCTGGTGAAGGTTACTTTACCCCTCAGCAGCCAGCAGCCAGTAGCCACTCCAGGGGTACTCCACTTTAGGACCTTTAGTCCTAAGACTTTCAAACCACCGTCGACTTTATATTTTACTCCTGAGAAGCCAGCAGGGGCAGGGGCCCTTACATGTACCGGATCCCCAGGGGTACTCCAAAGGGTACTCCACTCTAGTCCTGAGACTTTCAAACCACCTCCCACCTTACACCAGCATCATCTGGATTCAGGGTGAAGGTTATTTTACCCGTCAGCAGCCAGCAGGAGCCTTACATGTTCCTAGTATCCAGGGAGAACTCCACGGATTGGTAGAGATGTCCAGCATGACCACGACCCTATTTTAAACCAAACTACTGTACGTGTTTTTCCTGTACCGCTTTTTAAACATGCCGTCTAAAATTCATACCTATTCTCGGCCGTTATACGTTTTTCAAAGCTCCCGAAGAGCTTTCGGGACGGAGACGTAATGTTCTTATCCTCAGTTCTACACTGATAACTGGTTGTTTGGTTGTTTTTCGTACAAACTAACCCAATATTTTTCTTACTCTTGGAAAACTTAAAATTATTTGCTTTACAAATTATCAACAATTGAATTTTTGGTTATGAATTTTGTCCATGTAAATTAGTTTTTTGGGGTCCGAAATCTTTTCGGGTATTTGAGAAACGCCCGCCTATTGGTCCCTAGAATCCATACCCGTTACGTTTCTGTACAATTTACACTCGTTTTTAGACTTTTGGACCAAAGTGGTTAAAATATAGACCCTATTTTAGACTAAAACGGCTCAAAAACCATACCCTTATGGTTAGAGAACCCTTTTCCCCTCCCCCTCGGGCTGTACTCCAACACAATTACCATATTTGTTTTTTTAAAAAACAAATATATTTCAGTTATTCTAGCTTTTGTTGTTTGTTCTCTCAAGCTCGTCACCGCCGCCGTTGGGATCAGTCTGCCGTTAATATTTTGTATTTGACAATTACCATAGCACGGGAATTTGTAGAGAGAATAGGTTGTTTTACGCGTTGAGAAAGTGGGTAGCAAAGCGAAGAAAATTATCAGTCTGTTTTTTTCCCCTCCTTGCCTTAATTTTTCGACCGCATTTATCGCAACGGTGCTTCTCTAGGTTCTCTTCGCTAGAACTGGGCGGATTGTTTCCCCTCTCGCCCCAGACCTCCGTGGGGCGTGGCTCCGAGGGAAAAGCCCGGATGTAGCCGGCTTCATCTTGTGTCGTCATTGTACTTAGTCGGCCATCTGTTTTGGGTGACATGGAAGGTAGTGTTGAACATCCTTGTAAATAGATTTTGTCTGCTGCTTTAACGGTTATTCGAGGTGACTTTGGAAAGTTGAAATGTTCTACTTATCATATTTTTCCGGCTTGCAGAGATCCGAAATTGGTGGGAGGTACCATCGATAGCACATTTCTGTTCGTTGTTCCGCGCTGCCTTCGGACTGACTGACTTCGAAATCGAGGTAACAAAATCTTTCTATTACCTTTTGAACAAGTCCCGCTTTTTTTTTCTTATCACTTCCTGAGAATGTAATTGTAAAGAGTTGGTTATTAGGCTCTCTTTATTTTCTAAGCCTTTGACCTTTCTTCGCCCAAACTATTTCGTGCATTGTTTATTTAAAATTTGAATTTAAGCTTACGTACGGAGCCATGAACTGGTAGCGTAGGTTTAAAGTTTTAGACGGGCATATATCGATTTTAGTTTGGTCATCTTTAAGCTTCTAAGACATTGTTTTACTTCTTTAAGGATTTAGAAGATGCACTTGTTATTGATGGTTCTTATGAAGAGGGAAACAACCGATTTCTTGCCGATCTTCATGCGCGATTATTGAGAGGATTGTATGGAATAAAAGACATAACGTAAGGCAGTTTCGGTTCTACTTTGGTATTGTTTTTATTTTTATTTTATTTCATCCATCAGCTATTCTTTTTAAATTTTTTTTTAAGTCTCTTATCCATTCATTGATTGGTTTTGTTTGTGTCATTATTGTATGTGCCATGTACGAGCTTAGAGTTTATTTCGTGTGCAAACGTGAATGTTTCAAATTCATCTCCCTTAGTCTGCCTCATGGTAATTTGCCTCATTGTCTAATAATGTAAGCCGTGTCCTCCAAAATGAAATTATCGGGAATTGGGAACTGTGTAAATATTGCTCCTGCAATTGTTATTACTAGTTCGAGAGTGAAATCCTGATCCAAGAAACTTCCTAGACACAATTCTAGTTGACAAATGAGTTCAAGTAATTTTCTTATTCATCGTTGTACACTTCTCATACGAGACGTTGAAAACCGTCGCTTACCTAACTGTTATTTGTTATAGAACCTTAGAGAAGTCTATTTAGTGTCGTTTAGCCGTGATAACGCGTTCCAAATCATGTTTTTTCTCTCTGTCGATTCACGCCAAGAATCGATTTCCAACGAATTCGTTGGTGTTCGATTCGCGTTCTGGTCATGTATCACTTTTCGATGTTGGACTCCTCCTTAGCTATTTCCTTAACAAACGAAACGTGCCGTCTTGAAATTTCTATGATAGTTGTGGATCTACAGAAGAAGAAAGGTTTCTGATAAATCCAAACCACGCTAGTGACAAAAAAACTTTTTTAGAGTCGGTTGAAGAATCGAAAGCAGAACATAAACTCGTGATTTGATAATTTTGACACGTGAAATATTCATCGATCTAGATCCTTTTGTAAATTTACATCCCCTGGTGGTTATACGGTTTGCTTGTGAATTCTGAGTTATATTTAGAGATTTGTGGCCGTGAAAACGAATTATATTTTAGCGCTGCTAATTTAACCACAAGAGCCCATTTGTTGTGGTCTTAGTAGTGGCATTTCGCGTTCGTTGTCAATTTCATCGTGTCGTGACATTTTCCATGTTCGTTGCAGGGCAGAGAACTTTGAGCCTTATCTGTCACAAGTATTAAAAATACGCTGGGAAGATGAGCTAGGGAGGAAAAATCCACTTGCAGATAAAGAATACAGGTATTATTTAGTGTTATGCTGGTTTTGTTGATCAGAGTTCTGGGTCTTTTGTTGATGCGCTCAGGCGCATGTGGTTGGACAAGGCGGTATTGTTGTTCATAGTGAAATTTGACTAGACAGGTAGAATTGCTCTCGCACGATTTAACTTCGTTGGAAGTGGCCCAAAACTTACTAATGCTTTGCCTCGTTGTTTTCTCTGTCTATTGTGTGAAAGATAATCACTCACGGCAATTGGACGCAAAGTTGACGTTTTAATAAAATGTAATTGATGTTGTGAGTTACAAGTTGTATTATTTTTATTATTGTTACGGTTTTTTATCGCTGTTCTCGACCCCTGGTTTCCATTTTAGGACATCCATCAGTTGATTGGGACAGCTTCGTTTTGTTTTCAATGTGATAAAGTTGGGAATATGGGAGAGAATTAAGCAGAATGTTTTCAAATATAATTAATATTGTTTTCTAAGATGTCAGAGATTATAAAAGAGACTTTGACATGTGTTATTCTCATTGCAGTTGTGAAAATATTATGTTAAATAAAGGGGATTTTGTAAATGGCTAAATCCCTGGGTTATCTTTGTAGTTTGGCATATGGCAAGTTTTATGTTCACTAGTTTTGCAATATCAAATCTACACTACATGTAAATGTCACTTTTATGTCAAGTCGTTTAACCTCAGTCAGCACAACGAACTTCACAAAACTGACGAAGCTTATAATTTGCTTAACAATACAGTAGATACAGTAATTTTTTTCTGTATACTTATTGTCGTTGGACTATTGTGAATGGCGTTTGTGGTTTTGACAACATACTATTAATATAAACTGTATTTTAACGGACATTTCTGATGGATGTTCTCGTTCAATGTTGTTTTCTGGAACTGTCAACAATATTTGTTCAAATATCACTTCTGGTCCTTGAAAACACTTAAATCTACACTCCTGACCTCCAGGGTTAGATGAAAATGGACAGAAAATTTGGTTTACTCTATTCTTATCACAAAATACAGCTTACTAATTAAATTACTGATGAACAATCTGTCAGTTTGTCTTGTTGTTTGAAGTAGTGATTGTAATATATCATGGTCATTAAAATGCTTAGTATATATTAATTGTATCTCAATATGTAAATTGCTCAAGCGGACTCTCTTTATATTGTTCCGTTTTGTGCTTTTCAGCAAACTTACCACGAGAGAAAAAGTAGAGATTCTTCACAACCTGTGTGACTTTCGACTTGATGTGGCAGATGTTCCAGAGCTTCTCAAGGTATAGTGAGTCTACGTGCTGTGGTGTAACTGTAAGTGCAGTAGGTCATCTATATCTGACCTAAAGAAGTTACATGCAGTACATGCTTTTGATGGAACAAAGCGATTACATAACCTAGCTTGCATGACAATTCACGAAAGCAAATATAATTTGATTTGAAAATTCCTAACATAGTTGCTAAAATACTGTCTTTGCACTGAAATAGGTTGTGGCCTCGAAGCTCAAAAAGTAATAAGTTGGGTTTTGAATCTCATTGTTGAAGTTGCGATGTTACACACTGTACTGTGATTCAATAAAATGTTACTTTTTAGTGCTTAATATCAGAGTTCTGATTACAGATTTAATGTGGTGTACAGTGAATGATTAGCATGTTATCAAATCTTGAAAAATTAATATCCCTTGGTGGTGAAAGTAACATTGACAATTTTTGGGATCAAGGCAATTTGTAATATTCAGTGTTGGATGTAATTTTATAGTAATGGAGAAAGTACTGTTGTCGCAGAAATGGCTACGGGTACATCCATGTATACCATAAATTTATTTTAATATTTTTCTTGTAAGAGCATAACTGTTGCATAGACGCAATGCAAAAAATGGCTGGAATTTTAGGGTTCTTTTGTTTGCATTCAAATTAGCCTGTAGACCTCGTTCATGAGTTAAAATCAAATTAGAATATTTTAACTCGAGTGAGGCTAGTAGGGCTAATTTGAATACAGACAGAGGAATATTCAAAAGTCAGCCATTTTTGTATAGGGTATAATACTTCTAGAATAACATCATGATCATGATCATCATTATTATTATTAAATATTATTATTATAAATATATTGTTAAGTGATGCAGTTTAGGCCCTTCCACACTTATGCAATTTCAGCTAGGTTTATTTGAAAACAGGTTTTTAAAAACATGTTTTTCATTCATTTGTAACTGATTTCATTTGTTTTGCTGGGCATGCATAAATGATTGAAAACAATTTAAAATGCTTTTTTCTAGTGACTTCTATCACTGTTGTTACATTATCACTTTCTACAACCTCTGTCTTAGCCATCCAGATGTAAACAGTAAATCTGTTTTCACAACTTTCCATTTTGGGCATCTTTCTTTAAACTCTTCATTTCTGAACAGTATGAAAATAATTTTTCACTGAGTATTCATGTGCATGTACGTGGAGACAGAAGACTTAACCAGATAAAAAAAGTCTCCATTTTCAAGTTAGAACAATATTAAAAACAGAAAAATGTGGACTGGCCCTCAGTTTCACAGGCTTCAGAATTTGTGAACATGTAGTTTATTAATTGACCAATAAAAATTTAACAGCCAGTTATTACTTGCAATATTTAATATTTTTTTCATGAGTTATTCTTGAACCAAACTGAGGAAAGTTTGAAGCTTCCGTTTTGCAAGAATATAGTTCAATGTTTTCAATAACATTTGTTATAACCTGCCAAATAATTAACAACATTCATCAAACTGGAGGTGAACAGTGGTGGAGAGCTGCATGCCACTATTCACTGACACTGAGATGAACAATAATTATATTAGCATAGAAGAAACCAGTGAATAGCCAGTCTCAGTTAGTCATGATCAGGGCTTGAGGCAAGAGGTAGCCAACTGGCCAGAGCCTCATAAAAGTCTTGTTTCAGTCAGTAAATTGTGCTCTTTCACCAGCCATTTTGGCTAGTAATAACTGTTGTAAGGCACTGCAAGGTCAAGTGAAAATGAAAATTATTTACACAAATCCAGAGAAGAGAAACTCATCAAAGCCAAGACTGTTAGTGGATTTGATTTCCTTGAACTTCACTGATTCAATTAAAAAAAATTATAAGTTGAAACAGTAAAAATAAAAAAGAAACAATTCACTTTTCCAAGTTTTCTGTTACAAAAGCAAGAAATGGCAGAATCTGCTTCCTGCCACATGTGAATGGAATTTTTTTTTTATGGCTAGTAAAACCAGGTCTGTTACTAGCGACTGGGATACCAAGATAAACAGTTAGTCTCAAGCCCTGATTAGTCACTTAATTTTGATTATTTACAGCAAATTGACCAAACAAATTATTGTAGAAAATCTAAGAAAATACTGTGAGAGGAATACAGTGTCTGTAAAAAAAGAAAAAAGCTTGAGTGGAAAATCCAGGACAGTGCGGTGAGAGTAAAGTACTATACAGCGTTTGAGCAACCAATCAATGTGCAAAAAAAAAATGTAGGTCTTTCAACATTTAGGTTTGTTCACAGTAATTTGCAATGCTTAGGAAGCCAAATTTGATCCTTTTTTCCATCAAAACATCAAAGACTCAGCTGAATGAAAAGTCTTAATAAGCAGGTAAATAGACACTTAGTTTTATGGTCTACCAAAATTGGCACAACTTGTCGCAAGGACTTAAAAACTGGCGGCCAATTTGCTCTCATATTGTTGCTGTGTTGTACAAGAGGTTATCAAAATCTCGCAAGAAGTTCAAGCAGTCAGCAATTACAGTTTCTAAAGCTTATTGCAAGGCGAGTGTCACGTCTTTCACTCTCAATACTAGATGCAATTATCATCTTACAACTCAAGAGAGTACTGCAGTACTGTATGAGTCAACCACAATAAGTATTACAAGTTACAGGCTGCCATCAACCCTGGAGGCACCAGGTTCAAAATTCATAATAAGTTAATGATTATTTTCACTGTTCTTACATATCTTATGGCACTCATTGGGAGAGTTTGCTTAAACATCAAGCCTGCATATTATCTTTGATGTACAGGAGTATCAAACACAAGGAGGAGTGATCCATCCGATTACCAAATGTGCATGTACCAAGAAGTGGAATTGAAAAAATAAAGCATAGCCAAGTTTTTGTTAATCAACTTTCAGGTGTTTGAAAATCGGATTAAACAGTCTTTCGAGTGTTTGATTTCGCTTCTCAAACAATAAATAAATCATTCTCTTGCTCGGAAAAATATTCAAAGCAATAGGCTACCAAATTTTGTGATTTTTGTAATTACTGTAAACCTTCTTCATGGTAGTGATTTCTTTTGTTTTCTTTTCGTGAATTATTAGTGAGTTTGAGAAGATTATTTGCCTTTTTCTCTTGTCCTGTATGGTTAATCATTATTGATCAATGTCCATCATTTAATTAATGAGAAGCTAATAAATTATTTGAAATAATCATATGATAATACTAATTATTGTAAGTTGTTTGTTGTTTTGTAGGGTTTAGATGCAGACAGTTTACGTGTAGAGCCACTGGGATTTGACGCTGAGGGTGGCACTTTCTGGTACTTCTACGGCACTAGACTTTACCGAGAACAAAAGCCATCAGAGACAGACAACAAAGCAAACAAGAAGTCCAAGAAAAAGAAAAAGATGGAGGCTAAAAACAAGAAGAAGAAGGGGAAAGTCAAGAAGAAAAAGAAGGCCAAAGGATCTTCATCAGACTCTGACTGTGAATCTGAATCAAGGTAGATTTTCTAATTTTTGGTGCAGAATTTTACACAAATGGAGTAATTCATACATGAAAACTAATAAACATTTTCACAACTTTCTGTACATAATCACGTAATCCGGCAAAGCAATTTGCTTCATTTGCCACGGATTTAAACAGATATTGCAATATTGTGATGGTTGTGAAATTTTAAACAGACCTGTTGAATTCATGATTCTGTATTTATTTTTTGGCTAATTTTATTTATGTTCTTTATCACCTACATGTACATGTTATTACAGTATATATATTAGAGCAGTTTTCAATTGAGTGTCAAAAGTAATTGCACGTTTGCTTTGGTTTTGCTTTATGATGCGCTGTGGTTGGGTAGCAAAATTCACCAATGAGAAACAAACCTAATCGCGACTTGCTCGCTCGCATTTTCCCTTGAAAGTGACATGTACAGGTATTTGCTTTAAAGGGACAGTATCACGCTATTTTTAGTAACACATTTAAAATCGAAAAGATGCTATTTGGTTGATAGCAGCCAAGATATAATGACCAAAACTCCATTAAAAGACCATTGAATGCAAAGAAACTATCCACGGATATTTTTGCCGGCAGACAACCAAAATAAAAATGGGTTCAAATTTGAAAACGTCGGGCCGACATTTTCAATTTTCGCTGTCGTAACACACTAAAAATAGGTTAAACTACATTTTGGTTCAACCTTTTGTCTCAGTAGAATCACTGTTAGTATTTCTTTAAATTAGTGATTTAGAAATTAATTGACACAGTGTCAAAGTTTAAATTTAGTGAATTTTTGCCCAAAATCATGATACACTGTATCTTCCATGATACTGCCCCTTTAAGTTCTGATTGGTTCTTTGCACTATTTACGTTTGTTGTGATTCGTCACAGTAATTACTTTGTCTTTGGTTTGATGACACTGAATTGAAAAAAGCTCTGTTATTGGAGATAGTTCGGTACACTTGTATTAACTTGATGTATATTGTATATAGCTTTTAGTTTCAAAAGTATTTTTTTCTTTTGCGAGGGCCCCTGCTAATAGCAGTTGCTTTTAATAACTCCTGGAAGGGTTACATTGTATAAATAAATTTAAGGTGTCTTATCTTATAATCTTAATTTTTTTTGGTTAATTTTAGTCCGAGCAGTGAGCATCCAAGTAGTGATTATGCTGATGATGAAGATGAGAATGACGACGAGCAGGAAGTAGCATCAGAAGGTAAAGACGAACAAGAAAAGAAAGATCTGCCATTGTGGACTGTGGTGTGCTCTACTGAGGAAGAGTGGCAGCAGCTTGCTGAGTCATTCAAGAAAAGCAAGCATAAAGATGAGAAGATGCTCTACGAGACACTAAGTGTGGATTTTGTTCCAGAGATTGGCAAAATGATCGAAGCTAAGGTACAGTTGTTAGCCTGCTCATACATTTATTTCCACAGATTACACACGCACAACAGTCCACTCAAAATGTTCCAGTAGCCAGTGATTTTGCTGCCTTCAACAAAATATCTGCCGCCTGTTTCATCTTTCTCATTGTAATTATATTATTTGTTTGATGGCAATAATAATGCAGGATAAAATAATAAATGTATAATTCTCTAGAACATTTGAGTTGTAAATCGATGCAGCATTTACTTGTAACATCTGAAGAAAGTGACTGGAAGCTGATAAGCCGGGCGCATGCTCAATCGTTAGACTGCTGTGGTGCTCTACATGTAATAAATCAAAATTTGTTTTTGAAAGGTTGTTGATTACATTCACCCTGCTTAAGGACGGTGCCTACTATTGTTGCTGCGCATACGTTCTGCGCATCTCGAGATACTCGGGTTTCCTATGGTCGGTGCCTACTAATACAGGAATATTTTTGCGCGGTTTAAAACTATACGGAGAAAGCAGAACTTGGCAAATGCTTTTGGTATCTCATAAGAAAATTGGGGGTAACCATGCATTTTTCAGAGATAATTAAGCGTCAATTTAGGAAAAAATCCCGTACATTGCTTTATATTTTGGCACTTTTTAGAGATGTTATTGCTTAGTTATCTATGAAAAATGCATGGTTACCCCCAATTTTCTTTTTGGATTCTAATAGCCCTTGTTAAGATCTGCTTTTCCTGCATAGTCATAAACCGGACAAAAGTACTTCGGTATTAGTAGGCACCGTCCTTAAATTCCACAAATAAGTTGACCTCTGGGGTTTGAAACCCAAATGATTGTATTTTATACTGCTGTTAATCACAAGCAAAAACAGCTCCACGTTTGTCTTGTGCGTGAAGGGCTGACATTTGGCAAAAATAAACTATAAAGCTGAACCAAGTGAAGCAGCGCATGAAGGAAAGTACATGTAGGTGGTCATGAACTAAAATGCTACAATTTCCCAGGCTAATCAGTAGTTAACCATTTAACCCCTAATATCAAAGAACAAATTCTCCTATCGTGTCCCTATACTTTTCTTATAAAAATACTGTGGAGAAGGTATTAAAATACCAAGAAAATTCACCTTGGGTGATCATATCCTTAACTCACATGACCTCGGGGGTTGAATAAGCATTGATATTACAAGGAGAAATTTGATGCTGATCACTGTTAGGGCTTAATGGGGTAACTATATAAGCTCTGACGTTACCGCATATCTTGATGCAGGATAAAGCCATGAGGAAAAAACTGCTGATGGAGATGACACCGCGAAGAGCATCAGATAGAATAGCGTCAAAAGTGCAGGTAAGAGAAGAAGAAGAACTGCAGGAAGAAAATGAAAAACAACGTGAACGAGAAAGACTGGCAGAGGAGAGGAAGAAAGAAGAGGAGGAAAGACAACGAGAGAAACAACAGCAAACAGAAAAGAGACAGCAAGGTCAGTTTGATGATCATGATGCAGGGTTTGAGCCAATGTGTCAAATTGCTACATTGTTGAGCTTGCATGACAATCTTCTCCTTTTATTTCGAAGGCTGGGCCAAAATGTCCTCCAAGACAAAAATTCCCTGTTACTGTAAAATAAACCACTTTTTTTTTTCAATACTACCTGTACATTTCACAAACTGTTGTTTCCAATTCACAAGCATGTTGCAAACATGAGTACCAAACGATGTACAGTTCCAGAAAAAATCCATACAATGTACATGTACCCACACCAAGGAAGGTCATTGGAAATTCCTAGGGGGAGGGGGGGTCTTCAGGTTTTTCAAAATGGAAAAAAGGACCAGGAGGAAATGTGAAAGTAGCCAGAGGACAATTGCACCGCGTTAGCGGTGCCGTGCGGCTGAGGGAGGGTGCAGGAGGGGGAAAACTATTCCTGCTGGGGCAAATTTTTAAATTTTAATTTTTTAAATTCACTGCAAATTTTTAAATTTTGCATACCCAGAGATGCATTCTGGTGCATTTTCAGGGCAAAAAAGTGTTTGTTTGGAGGTCATTGTAAACTGAATTATAAGCAAGAGTTTTCTTCAAAATATCACTCAGATAAATGCAGCAACGATTTTTATTCAGTCGATACATGGCTTGCTGGAATCTGAATTGAGTACTCACTACTTTTACTTCACTGAGACGTATTTATAATATGAAATGTTACAGTGCTTTTCATACAATTGATAAATCACTTGATCAGCATTTCTATCAATAATCATCACAATATAATAACGTTACTCAGATAAAATGCAGAATGCTGCAAAGCTTTTCATTCAGTTGACAAATTTCAATTGCTTAGACTTATTTGATTATCTCAGCTCAAGCCAAAAGTTGTTGCATTATGATTTTATACCAGCCTCAATTCTATTAAGTTATAAGTCACTGTCACTGAAATCGCTCTCCCCCATTGCACTGTCCCTGTTGCTGTCAGAATCAATGACAGAAACTTTGCGGAACCTCAAATAGTTTCCGGTTCATGTTTGATGTCTTTGAAACAACCCAAAGACAATGCTGGATAGTAGTTAATGAACATGAAGAAGATGTACATAACTATTAATTATAAAAATTGGAATTAAAATCTGGGCAAAAATATCCACGTCCATAATCAGCTACGTTATTGACATAAATTCATACTTTGGAGACAAAAAGTACCCGGCGCAAACGCTTAAAGTAGCCGGTGACTTGCATCGGGTGTCGGGTGCTTTTGAAAACCCTGGGTCTTAAAAAGCAAATTTTAGAAGCAAAGTTTGAACTGGAATTTTCAGGGGGGAGGCGTGGTGCAAAACAAAAACCTTTAGTGGGGAGGACATGGATATTTTCTGGAACTACACGATTCCAAATTGTGACAACTTCTCGCCAATTGAGTGTGTTCTGCAAATTTGGGGGTTGTTAAGTATTCATACATGTATCTTCAAGCTAGCTATGTATTCGTGTCGATTCCCTGCAGTCCCTGCAGTGCAAACCCATTGAAGTAGGTGAGATTTTATTTTGTTTCAGGTTCAATGCTGCTTGCATTGACTGACTTTTTAGACATAATTGTTACCCTCGGCGGTATTTGTTCCCCCATGAACAAAAAATATATAGGTTTGCTTAAAGCACAAGAAATAGACAAGAGTCCTATGCAATTGCCTTCTGGACTATGATTAATAAAATGGTTTTATGTTGCTCAAATTCTAATGTGATAATATTACAGGTTGGAAGAATTTTTTTGGAACATACACTGTAACTAGGTGTTTTAATTATCCTTGGTTTGTATTTACTTCATTTTCATGATGTATATCCTTGATCAATATTGTCTGGGAAAATTACATTGAAGTTGCTGGTCATGTTTTGGTCACCTTTGGAAGCTGGCAAAATCCTCCACTGCTAGCACAACTTGTAAGGGTTACAGGGTCACATTTGTTCTTTTTTTCTGTTTTCAGAGAGAGCTAAACGTGCACGCATGCGTGAAGAACGACAGTGGATGATGGCTAGTGGTGAATTTGTCCCTGAGGAACTGAAAATGAGCTTTGGTCAAGATGAGGAAATGAAGGATTCAGATGAGACAGAGAAGAGGTCCAGTTCACGTACCAGAGCAGCAGACGACATTGGCCTTGAAGACAGGGATGAAGACTTGTACACTGGAATGTACAAAAGTAATGTACACTTTTTTTTGTTTTTTGTCACTGGCTCAGGACAAGCTTTTTGATCATTGTAAGTCCTGTAGTGACCGTGTTTTGCACTGGACCCTTCCGCTGCATGTAATTAACAATTATCCTGCAAAATAGTGCAGTGTACATGTATAGCCTGACGAGGCTGTAGGCAAAGTTGGCTAAAATCAGGGGATATTCCACAACAGTTTTATTGCAGAAACACTGTCTAGAGACGATTTTTATTTTGCCATTTTTCTCCTAGACACACAAAATTATGTATATCGCAGGATATCTCTTGACTATGAACAATGAATATTCAGTGCATCATGACCATATTTTGGTAGTGTTACAATGTGCTGAATAATAACTTACATCAGATGCCCACTCCCCCAGATCTCTTGTTTTCTGTTACAGGAGCCAGATTCACAAAACCCTCCTGAGTTAAGATGAGTCCTGAGAATTTTTCCTGAACAAAAGCCAGAGTTAGCATAACAATAGCCTAGTGTCAAGAAACAATCCCAGGTCACCAAATCTCCTAGCTATAAAAGTTTTTTTTTTCTTTCCTCAAACACAAGTTATGATTTTGATCTCAACTTTTCCCAAAATCCAAAAAGTTTCATTTTTTCGCTTTCATGTTACAGTTCCTGGAGGATTTTCATGACTCTGTTACGGATAGACAGAAAAACTAAAGGAATGAGTGAATATTAACAGTGACAGACATGTGCATTAACAATGTGATGATGTTAATTTTTTAATTTTTTTATTTTTTTGTATTCAGTTTTGGATGCTTTGAAAAAGCATAACAATGCTTGGCCATTTTTGGAGCCTGTAGAAGAATCTTATGCACCTCAGTATTATGAAATTATAGAGGTAAGAGATAAAAACAGTGATTCTTCTTTCTGCCCTCTCTACAGTTTTATTTTAAGTTAAATACACAGTGCAATAACAGAAAAAAAGACCTATTACATTATATAAATACATGTATTTATTATGATAATTATATAAAGTTGTTACTGGGAGTCTTAAGTCTTGCAATAATTGTGTTGGTAATGAAAACTACATGTACAACAGAGCTACCAAATGAGAGATGGATGACTTTCTTAAGCAGTAACTGTTAAAAAACTGATACAGCTTTAGTTATGGAAATGCTGATGAAGGATGATACCATAATTATTTGTATGTATGCCGTATTTTTATACTTAGTTATAAAATGAGAATGAAGATTGCATCTACGTGCCCTAAACTTTTGGCAAGTGTATTACCGGTATTTTCTATTTCTTCAGGAACCAATGGATTTGTCAACCATTGAACAAAAGCTTGATGACAGCAAATACAAAACCTTAAATGAGGTGAGAATGTTTACATTTAATTTTTTTAGAAAAACTGTGGAATGGCTGCTGTTAAGGATACTTCCTACTTTCGTGGACCCGTGTCCTTCAGGAAAAAAAATTTGCACATTGTGTGTACACCAGTTTTGAGAAACCTTTGCCAAACTATAATTTTAGCAATTCTTTTTATATTATGACATACCAGGAGCTCGTAAACTTCCAAACGACCAATGCCTATTCATTTGAATTTATTGTTTATCAAGTGCTGTGGCAAGAACCAAATAACTGCACAAACGGGTGACCAGCCTTTTTAATATTTCAATATTGGTTATTGAGATATCCAAGTTCAAAGTTGGAATAGAAAAAAGTTATCCAGACGTGTTGTTCAAAAGGTGATTTTCGTATTGAATAGAAGTTCTTTGTTGTCATTTTTCAGTTCAATGCAGACATGAAGTTAATGTTTGAGAACTGTTTGGAGTACAATGGTTCAGACAGCAGTAAGTGGTTTTGTGTGTGTGTCAAGACAATCAATTAATTTTGTGTTTCGAATTGGTTGCTTGTTGTTTCTTTATTTATTCAATCAAAAAATAGCATTTATTTATAATGTGGGGTACATGTACATGTATATATAAAAGAGAAGTAGCTTACAGAGGTGATGACTTATGGCTGTTAAAATCAAAGCTACAGTATTTACATAGTTCAATGTTAGAGTAAAAATAGGAGTTGAAAAATTTTTGAAAAGGTGGCTGATCAATGAAAACTTGAGTGCTTTTCTAGAAATGACACCAAATCACGGGTTTTATGGCCATGAGAAAGTTTAGGATGGTGTAAAAGAGAGAAGAAAGAAAAGACAGTAGAGGGAAAAAAGGCTATGCAACAGGTCTTTTGTTTTTATATTGGAAACTTTGGAAAAAATACCCACACACATTTGCACCATGCTATCAAGGAAGCGTGACTTGAGCAGACCCATTTTCAACAATTCATGTAGATCTATGTGTTTATACATGTAATTCTTGTCATTCATTAAATTATGGAAAACAAACTCATCACTGCTTTTACAGTTTGGTCTAAAAAAAAAACATTGTTGAAGTTTTTCTTGATTAGCCTTTTAAAAACTGCTGTTGTTGACCTCTGTTTGTTTTGTTTTGCTAGTGTACACAAAAATGGCCAATAGCTTGGAGGCTGCTTTCAATCGCCAAATAAAGAAACACTTTCCTGAAGATGATGACAACAGTGATGAAGACTTTGAAGAGGAACTTGCAAGGAAAACCAAAAAGGACAAGAAAAGGCGCGGTGAAGCAGGAACTGGGGTCGAGATGTTCAGAGGTGCTCCTCAAAGAGACGAGCGCCAGTTCTCACCTCAGATGGCACCTCCCAGCATGCAGACAATGTTTCCAAATCGTATGATGCCCAACAGCATGGCCAATGGGGGCATGATGCCTTCCCATCATCCTTCTAGGATGCCATTCCCAGGCCCTCCTCATTTTGCCCCTGATGGCAGACCCCTGTACCCCCCACAGTTCTACCAGAATGCTTTTAACCCAGCAGCTTTTGGTAGGTTTGGCATGTCGCAGGCAGGGCCGCAGTTTAACCGGTTCAGATACCCTCAGGGTAATCCCATGGGTCAGATGGCTCAGCCACCGCAGTCGGCACGCTTTCCCCCGCAGCGTATGGCTGGAAGGATGCCATTTCCATATGGCATGCCAGGGGCCGGTGGAAATGTGGAGATGGGTCGCCGAGAGAATGACATGAACAGTCCTAACCAGTCTGAACAGGCAAAGCAAGCATCGCCACAACAAACGGTTCCTGTTTCAACTTCAGGTGGGCTATAAACTGTCTTGAAATCACTGTCATATTAGGTGCCAGGGACCCTGGCTATTGTTTAGTTCCAAAACATAACCACCCCACCCCCCACTCCTTGAAATATTTTAGCCTTTGAATACCACCCCCACTCCTAGTCCTGAACAAAAAGATATCAGACAGAATTTAGTGTACGCTTTTGCTGAACAAAAACTAATGTTATTACATCTGGCCAATCTCACTTAGTGGAGATAACATTTGCATTTAACCACTCTTATAGACTGGCTATGAGCCAATCAGCGCACAGGAATTTTGACAGTTATTGTAAAAACTCGGTTGTTTTTTGTCCTCAGGGGAACCTACTCCTCCCTCAGTCACTGGAGGTACAGAGAGAGGACGGCAACCTCAGCAGCCCCATGGGGCACCGCAATATTATAGACCACAGTCTTTTAATCAGGCATTCCTTGGTTATCCACGCAATGGGAACATGCCCTATGGTGCACCGGGTGCTGGTCCGTATGGTCAGCCTATGGCACCTGGGAGAGAGCCTTGGCGCCTAGACCGACGGGGGACCCCTGAAGCTGCCCCTCAGAGGCTGCCATCAACAGAAGGACCTTTCCGGGAAGAAGGTATTGTTTCATTACAATACAAAATCCACGCTAAAGTCCTGTATCCTGATACCCTGCGAGCAGAGTCTCTTCGATCTTCCTAGATCAGTCTTCCCGACTGATCTAGAGACTCTGCTCGCAGGGTAGTATCCTGAAAATGTACTAGACATTCTTGAATTTTTTATTAACCTCGTTTTCTCGGTTCGTACTGTAAGTTACGGACCGAGTTTTTTCCTTTTTATTTATGGCCCAAGCGCTAAGCGAGCGGGCCATAAATCAATGGGAAAAAACGAGGATCCGTATTTTACAGTATGGACAGAGAAAACGAGGTTAATAAGATATTTATTATATCTCTAAGATTAATCGGGCGCGCGGGAAAGGAAACTTTTAAACTTAGCGGGTCGTACAGTGAAATACGGCCCGCAAAATTGACCAATTACACCGCTCGTACTAACTGACAGAGATAATAATTTATTTTATTTTATCTAAGGGTGCGTTTGATTAACCCTATTTTGGAATAGGAATACATACAATGAACAAGAAATCCCTCATGAGTTAGTTACAAAATGGCTCTTAAATTATCATGTGTCAGTGAAAGTATGCACTAATGTCTTTTCAAATGTACTTAGAAAGAGAAATCTAACAGATGTTCCGCGTCTTCGTATTTCGGAAACCGGTTAATTAAACGTAACCTGAGATTGTTATTTCCAGCATATGGGAGGGGATAAGGAGACCTCTGCCTGCAGGTTAAGTCAGTGATGCTCAGAAATCTTTTTGTCTTGTGCATTTTCCAGGCAAGCCCAGAAATCCTTCAGAGCCATCAAAAGATCACGCACCGAACTTCGCTGCAAGCCAACAACCTTCTGAAAGTTCAAGCGGCAGCGAAGGAGACGGTGAAGGAAAAGATCCAAAAGATGATCATACTAATGGCAGGGAGGAGTCAAGCATGGAAGGAATGCAGCAACCGAGGAGCAGAGTTCCCGCCACACTCTCTATCAGTCACATATTAAGCGGCGCATCACGTGATGACCAACAACACCAAGACGAGTCACCTGCTCATAGTGCACCAGAGGGCCCTATCGCACCACAGGCTACCCACGGTATGCCTCCTGCTGCTGCACGACAAGTCATGCGGTCACCAGAGAGCAGGGATCGGCGTACTCCATCAGACGAGCGCTTTAACAGGGTGCCTGGTAAAGCTCCCTTTGAGAACATTACAGGGCGAGTCGCGTATGAAAATACGCACGGGCGAACGCCTTATGGAGGTGCGCCCAACGAGAGCGCGGAGAGGTTAGGGCCCTACGGAGATCCGCGGCGTCAGGAATCTTATGAACATGCATTTGGGATGAAATTTAATGATAGAAAACATTTAGGTAATGTTGGGGAGAGCGTGATTAAGAAAGCACCTCAGAACACGGCTTCCGAATTGAGTAGTTACAAGAAAATACCAGAGCTAAGGCCGATACGAGAGGTTAACGAGAGTGAACCCGAGGAAAAACAGTCGGCGCAGGACAGAACAACGAAGAGTGTGTCTGAAAACGGCCATTTAGAGCCAGCTAAAACAGACGCTGTTGGTCAGCGAATGGCTGATGGTGTGAATAAACATGTTAAGGAAAGTGGCCCAAGAGGGGCGTCATACAAGGGCTGGCATGATCTGCAGCTCGACCCCACCTCGGTCACCCCAGGAAGCTTTCTTCAAGAACTCAACGACGTGGGACCTCCATCTGCGGCAGCGGCAGCGGCAGGCATTGAGAAACTGGCGCCCGATAAGAACAATCGGCTGCCTTTTACATCCATGTTGAGAGGAATGAACCCATCTGCAGGAGGTCCCGCTGCGGAGAGCAGAAGCCAGTACTTGAATTTGGACACAGCAAGTCGCGAAAGGATGAGGGAAAATGTAATGGTGAGTAACTACCTGCACAGCCCTAATGAAAACCACGAGAGATTTAATCCGGCACGCGGGGGTGATATGAGCGCTTATATGTACGGCAACAAACGCCCCTCGGATGTGATGCCCCCTGCGCTTCAGTACCGACCGAATTTATCTGCCATGGCACACCAACGGAACATGGAATCCCCAGATATGCCAGCGGAGGCCAATTCACAATTTGTAGACCTGAATTCTATGCAATATCGCAGTTATCCCTCGGGAGTGCCAGGCTCCAGGCAGCCATTGTCTAGGGAACAGATGTTCTACCTTGAGCAGCAACGGAGGCAGCAGCTGGCGGCGGCGTCGTCAATGGATGCGGCCATGATGGCATCTGGCCAGCCCGAGCGGATGATTGGCTACGGCGGTATGTTACGTCAACAGGAGCTGTTTAATGCTGCGTACGCAAGTCACATGAGGAATGGAGAATTTCCGGGATTTCCCAGTGAAGGTAAGCGGCAGTTTCAAGATCGACCTGTGTTGTGATTCTTCTTACATGTAGTCCTTTCTGCAAAACATTGCAGCGCGAATTTCGAATTGCGCGGTCCACGCACGAAACGTGAAACTCGCGCGCGAGTCGACTTTGACCTCCAGGTAGAAAATTTAGAAAACCTTTTGTTGGCCATGAAGAGAAAAAGAAGGAAATCAGTACCCAGTACCAGTGCATGTTCTTTCGTAAGTCGAGTCGACGAGGACCACTTTACTCGTCTTTGCGTTGTGTGTGGGTGCGCATATAGCTACAATGGCCGATCCTTGCATGGAAGGTTTGATTTACAACAGTTGAGACAAGGGATATGGAGGACGTCTGCTGGAGAGTTGCTGGCTCGAACTTTCCTGGCCAGTATTCTTTGCTTCGCCGCGTTTATATATTTACACTCGATTTTGACCTAGCGACCTTCTTTACGTGTTTGTCGTATCGTTATCGGTTTGTTTATCGTTTCACTTCATTCGTAGTATCTTACTTTGCTTTGCCAGAACCGCATAACGGAACTAGGCAAGAAATAGGCAGAGGAAGAGTTGAGAAATCGCAAAAAATCGTGCGAAATGTAGACTATTTCTGCTTTCCGTAGAGGGTTTCTTCTAGTAATGAGCTCTTTTACATGTGTATCTATTTTTTTTTTTCGATTTTCAGAAATCCCGGCCAAGATGGCAAGATTCAGTTGACAGAGTACACTTGGTAATAAATTCATAACTGACGTCGCCCGCCCAAGAAATAATATTTTTCCATTATACACGCGCAATCGTAATTAAGACTTTGAACAGAAAAATAGTAATTAAAGTTTGGTAATCTTCTCGCTAGTTCAAGTTTGGTAATCCTCTAAGTAGATAGCTACAAATTAGATATAAAGAGCTTTTCCTTCTTTTTTTGTTTTGTTTGTTTTGTTTTAAGTTGAGTACCTTTGTATTGGCCTCTGGTATGTGTTGTGAACTCTGTTTTATTGGGTCGAAGGAATTTAATGCACACTTACGAGTGCACCAAGTTATTAGAAATATAAGTTTAAGGTTTAGCTGGAAACTTGTACGAGAAACTATGAATTTTGGCGTCAGTATTGTCGGAGTTGGTAGTCAATTTACAAAGGGCTTTGACGTTTTCCTTGAATTATCAGAATAGTATTATTTTTTACCTCTTGCTTACTTGAAAGTGTGCGTCATGTTTGTACAGGACCTGCCCGCGCAGCGTCGATATCTTTCCGTACTTTTTTCTTGCAGTTTCTTTACTCCTACAGTAAGGACTTTTTCATTCTGTGTGAAGTTTGTGATTTTCCCAACTGGTTAATCGAACTTGTTGATCCCAATCGTGAATGTTCATTTACAACTCTGTCGTTGTCAAGTACATAAAGAATTAGTAACTATTTCCAATGGCAAATTTTTTAACCTGAGATATTTGTAAGAAATGACCTCCAAAACTTGAACTTCTTTCGTATTTATTTTGTACCTTTGTATATTTATATTCTTCGATATTAAAATTTGTAACAACCCAGACAAAATAAATATTGATTGTAAGAAAGGTCTATCGTATCGCCGAATAGCTGATCATAGCCAGTCAGACTCACTTTGCTAATAAACTATGCATTTACTGCTACTGAATAGATTGTGTACATTTGCATCCATTTCCCCCGCTCGCCTTGCTTAGGACCTCTTCATGTGAGCCCGGTAGGTGGGACGAATTTTGTCTTCTGTTCATATGGGAATTTAATCCCGGTTACCGAGATGAAGAATGTCCCAAAGGCTCCCAAAATACCTGTGGAACCGCGTTCTGACTTGTCAGCGACCTTACAAGCCATGCGCGGTTGAAAACGTTTCGTCCCGGAGAGTTCCGGGCTGGAGTGTTCATATGGGAAAAATCTCCAGCTCGGTTACCGAGATCTCGGTAACACGGGCCAGTGAGCTCGCCTTCTCATACAAACACATCGAAATTTTTGTAATGCAAAGAGTGGCGAGCCGAGGTCTCTGAAACCGAGCCAGCCTGGTCGACCGGGCTGACGTGAAGAGGCCCTTGGTACGTAAGCGTTCTTCTCCGGGCAAAGCCTGCTGCGGGGCAATGAGTGCCCGCACGGAGCTTCAACCTCGTTGCCAGGGTCCTCACTTCCTCCCTCGAGGGGGGGGGGGGGGGGGGGGGCAGAGAGAGGACACTGGGAGCGAGGTTGACGGAGCTTGGGGTCGAGGCTTTGGTGACGTCTCTGCTCATAGCTGAGTGTCGATTGCTTTGGTTTTGCTTTTCAACGCTCTGTGATTGATTAGAAAAACTCACGCCACTTTCTCATCCAATAAGAGGCGAAACCCAGCGTGACTTGCTCGGACACGTTTTCCCGCTCTTTGTGCCGGTGACGTGTTTGCTTCGAATTCTGATTGGTTCATGGCGCTGTTTGCGATCGTTGTGATTCGCTGGAGTAATTACTATGGTTTTGGTTTCACGGCGCTCAGGTTTGACCTGAAACAAGCGGTAAACGCCTGAGGATTTGTTTGATTCCAATTTGTTGTTCATGCTCCTATTCAGGGTTAGTAAAGCAGTGAGCGCCGCATGCACAAAAATGTTGACACATCTTCAGAATCATCCTCGGAGACCTAGGGGCAGCTAGTCGCGTGGAAGAGATTTTCGTGGCCGAAGGTTTACTACACTTTTGCCCACGAAAATCCTTTCCACCCGACTAGCTGTCCCTGGGTCTCACTTATATCCAGAAATGCACCTAACACTGATTTTGGGTACTTTATATAAGACAGACCTGTTTGTCGTTTTCATATGACTTCATGTTTGACAGAATTATTTGTGTATTTAGTAAGACTTTAGGGTAGGGGACACTTTGTGATGTCCATCACACAGTTTCCAAAATCGGATTTTCCCGACACCTGTATTTTTAAAGCTGTATTTGTAAGCGATTAGACCCCCTTAGGGTGGTGGATGATGGAAAATGGCTTATCCAAAGTGAACCAGTGAACACCTTTCATGCTGAATGGAGATGACGTGACTTGATTTTGGAAAGCCGTAAAGCTTAGCAGAAAGGGTTCGTTTAAACCATAGAGTATTTCTGTCGAGGGATTCTGATCGATTGACAGTTGTTGCAGAAATTTGACTGTTTAAAACTGGCTCAAAAAGTAACGAATTACAAAATCAAAGATGGCGAGAGCCTGGGTAGCAATTGTTTCAGTGGGAATTTGTACGTTTTTCGCTGTTTGAAAGCGCCGGAACTCGGACGAGAAAAGCACGAAACCACTTTGTTCCCATGATCCCAGGGTCTTTCTTCTGCTGAGGTGGCAACTGATGTTGTTTTGGTGTGGGAGGTCTGGAAACTAAGAATTGAGAATCCGCTGAGCAGAATTTGACTGACTGGTGTCATGGCCGATCAGTATCGGCCATGGTCACAAAGGGTTGATTAACAAATATTAGCTTGGGCGGCTTAAAAATATATATGTTCCTTTTTCCAAGGGAAACATTCAGACAGATAACGGAGACAAGTGTACTCTCTTGTTGTTAATATTCACTACTAAATTTCTATCCGCACATAATTCACTCAAACGATCACTACAGCTCACCAGTTGAACTTTTTAGGCAACTGATAAAAGCAACAAGAGTGTATGTACAATATGTAAAATGGTGCAATGACAGTGGCGTCTTGATAATGAATCAGAAAATCGAAAGGGAGCGTTTTCTCCCGCGGACGAGCTCTATCCATCCGGGTATTTTGTTGCAATGATCTTATCCCTCTACGGATGTATGAACACCGTCAGGTCACGTGGTCAGTTTAATTCAATCAAACTCGGAAAGGATTGGCTGTTGAACTTTTAAAAACTACCATGGAGTTTCAATTGGGTATTCCACGATTTCAGATTACCTTTCGGTCTGTGCGTCTTATTCGTGAAGGTACTTCATTTGTTAGCTTTCTGGCATTTCTGCTTGAACTCAAAGAGATTATAACGAAAAGCATTTTTATTTAGTTGCAGGTATGTTAAGGAAAACTTCAGTAATCTGTAATTTGAGCAGTCAACATTTAACCATGTAAGTGAGACGTACAAACGCCATCATCTACTTAATTCAAAGCTGAACTATTTGCTTGGCCGTCGTTGTATTAAATCAGGGCCGGGAGTTCATCGACCATTTAGAAGCTTTTGTTTCCAATCACGTTGGGCGTGAACGCAAAAGCAAAGTAATACTGAACTCGAGACAATTTTGTTTTCCTTCGAATTTATTGAACAAGTATAACATACTGAAAACGAACCGATCAACAGCAGTATATTATCTTGGAACTAAACTCGGAATCGCTTAAAATTTTTATTGGTATTTTGTGGCCTTAAATTAGTCGGAATGTATATTCGGTAATCGTTGTTGTCGTTGTTGTTGTTGTTAATCGATTGACCAGTTTCCACTGATCCCAGTTTGTGCGTATTACAGCAGCATGATATCGCCGACCATAGTGGCCGTCACTATGAATACAATTTTGATCGGAGCTACAAATGCCTATTGAATCAAGCTGCAATATCGAATGCCCTCTGTAATCAGTATCACTTTAGAGCAACCTTCTTGGATGGCGTTTCTTTATGGTCACTGAATTTAATTAGACCTCAACATCTGCCATTGTAGACCAATTTTTCCGATTCACTCTGACAAAGAGCTAACACTCGAAACGTCAGCACTCGAATCTCTTTACCACAGAAATGACCTTATCCAGTCTTACACCGAACCAGAACCACAGTTTCTTTAGAAACTAAACCCCTGATCAATTTTTCTAGTTCTTACACCGAACCAGAACCACAGTTTCTTTAGAAACGAAACCCCTGATCAATTTTTCTAGTTCCTAAATTGACCACTGTTGTTACCATGATTGGTAGCTAACGTTTTCAAGTTTGTTTTCGTTCTCTCTTGAACATGGGAAAGGTGCGCAGGGAGGGGAGGAGGGGGGGCTAAGTAGAGGAGAGCTAGTCAATCTGACTACCAAACGGTTCCCTATCATGCAGAAAGGAAGAATTGAAAAAGGGGGCCGAGGTTGTTTAGTAAAGCTTTTACGGTGACTAGGCAAAAAATATAACGAAATGTTACTCTATTAAAAACCAAATGTATATAAAGAACGAGTAGGAAAATTAAAAACGTGAGCCGGAAAGCAATTTGTTGTAAGCGTTTTAATATATTGCTTCAAACGTTCACATACAAGAGTGACATAAATCACCTGAATGACGCAGACTAGTAATAAAGTTGGTTACAGAGCTGATCTCTTAATGACATTTAATTAAAGTTTTGACGGCCTGTCGGAATTCTCTCCTGTAGAAAGAATAAATAAGTGGATTTGTGGACGATTGAAACAAGAGGAAAGTCACGGACATTTTACGAAGAAGCGGAGTCACTAACTCCGGTTGATTGATCAGATAAAAGAAATAATAGCAGCCCCTCGGAACCCAACAGACTACAAAGGTTATGACTACTATTACGCATGAAAGAGTGCCTTTACTCAGCTGAAGATACTGTTTTACGTTCTTCCTCGTTTTCCCATGCAAGTGGTTGTTGTTGTTGAAGTTGAAAACTGTTATTCTCCGTCTTTGTCTCCTAATAGCGATGAAAATTGCACTATTGATGATACTGACGATTACAATAGGAACAATAACGAACACAAAAAGAAGACAATAAGAATAGATTCTGTTCCATTCCTCCACTACATCGCTTGGTTGCGAGTGCGACCATATGCTCCTAACTGAGGTAAGACACACAGGTGTTACCCACACGGCCGACAGAATCCAACGAATTTTCCTCTGTGACATTCGGATTTGATAGTTAAGCGGCTGAAAAATTGCCATATGACGATCATAGGAGATGGCGAGTAAATTGAACGTGGAGTTCAAGAAACAGATGTCCTTGCCGCTCTCAAACACCCAGCAAAGTCCACTGAGGGCGCATGTACATCCCGTACAAAACGCTGCGTATCCTGGGGTCACTATAACAGCCATTAGAACATCGCAAACGGCCAGACTCAACAAGAACAAGTTCATGTAGCTCCGTCTGAGATTCTCAAAGCGGAGAAATGCAGCGCAGGTCAAAGAATTTCCCAGGAGAATGACGACCCCAATGACGCCGTTCACGATCCAAAAGAGGAAATCCAGTTCTTTGCTGCAGTTTTCGTCATTGATTTTGTCGCCATAACGCTGAAATGTGGGGAGTCCTTGATCTGAGCTAGGTAACATAAAAGATGAGTTATTTGCAAAACCTTCAGACATTGCGGGCTGCAGGGAAAGAAGGAGTAACTGAAATACTCTGCGACGGCTGACAAGTTGTAACTAGCACCTAAGCTTCCGAGGAAGTTAATTTACCGTGCACGCACTAAGTCTATTAGGCAAAAAAAGTTATTAAAATTGCGAAAGATGCCCAATTAAAGCATTCAAGAAAACCGGTTTAATTTTTTTTGCAGTTTGTTCCTGTCACGATTGGTGTCAGAAGAGTAAACACCACATGCATTTACGGTTGGAATTAAGCAAATTAAATGTTAAGTCTGTGTAGAAAAGTTTTGGGTCCACCTACAGAGATTAAACAGAACTAAAAAAGTTGTTTGAAGTAATTGAAAATTGAATTTGTAATTTCGAAGCTTCCGCTTTGAAAAAATATATATATATTTACAAGTATTGTTCTAAGTTTTAATCAGGTGGTCTTTCTTCCTCTAAGAAACACCGAAAGAGTAATAGCCAAGCTGCAGTATCACATTTCGTCATTTTTGACCGGTACCTTGAAATTGCTTTCAGTTATGTTGAAATAGGGAGAAAAAAAACGCCAGTGACAAAAGCAAAAGCAACGGAAAAAAAAGCTCAAAGTTCAAACATTCAGAATGACAAATTTGATTTCTCGACACTCTAGAGTTCCGAAGTCGACTAAATTTGATGAACTGTTAAATCCTCTTCCATTCTTGTAAATCTCATATTTCATCCATAAAATGTACATGTCCCGTTAATTCAGTTCAGTAGAATGCTGACATTCAATTTCAATTGTATTTTCTGTATTTTGGTGGTCATTTGGTTATATCACATGGAAATTAGGTAATGGGAATTGCGACTTTTTTGTGTGACGCTGTCCCTTTAATGAGAGGAAGTAAGAGTTCAATTAATTTTGAGTCAAGATTGTCTCTGCCATGCTACATCCGTTCAATAACCAGCTCGTAATCAGCTGCTATCTAGCGCTTAAACGGTGATCACGTGTTTAAGGTGAAGTACGGGTTGCACGAGTTTCCGCTGGTCATGGAAAACGACGTCTCTTGGTTCGCAAAGGGGAGGGTTCTGTGGTTTCTCTTAATTTTCTCGTTGCTTTTTTCTTTAAAACATACACGAGAAAAATTATATGTCAAAACTCAGAAAACATCAACGAGAAGCTTCTGCAAGCCGGTGAAAGGCCTGGGACTGAGCTAGTGCCATATACCCATTTGTTAAAATACGAGCATGCTTTTTATTGGCTCTTTCGAGTGTGTACTTTGGTTTATTTTTGCTTGAGTGTGCTATGCGTGTGTGTTGTCTGCAAGTGGCCAGATATGACTTAAAAATTTGATTGGTGCTCTATATGTTATTTCATTTTTTTTTTTAGAAATATTTCTGTTAATGCAGTTTTACAGTTGCCCTCGGTTGAGTATTCGTCCACTGTCAATGATTCTTTTCAACGTAAAAAGTGACAGAAAGCAGTCTTGACAATATTCTTTTTTGTCGATATTCTGGTTCCTTTTGCATAAAAGTCTTAAATTAATTAAGTTACTTGAAACGGTGATGACATCCTCTCTTGGTTGGTAACGAACTTGTTTTTGTTGGAGTCTTTTTTGTTACAAGTCAGCATTTCCCAATAAAATATGATATGCCAGCGGATACAATTGCCTGTATTTTACTCTGTAAATAACCTTGCAGAGTTTTTACGCCTTCTTGATACCGACCATCAAGCTTATATAAACAAATGCACGTTCAAAATATTCACATAATGAAACCTTTTTTTTTTTTCGCGCCAGTGTGTTAGTAAAATTGAAATTCATCTTTGCTTAGAAAATGACTCAGCCCCGCTGAATGTTAATTAACCTCCTGGCCGCTTGCCGGAAATCACTTCTGTAAACGGAATAGATCAAAGGGTTGACAGAAGATTGCAAAAAAAGGAAAAAGAAAGAAAGCTTGCTAAGCAGAGGACTGGTTAAATCGTCCCGGCCACAAAGCCTGAAAAAATTAAAGAAAGCTCTCGGAATCCAGGAAACAATAAATATTAAAACAATCAAAACACATGACATGGTGCCTGTTTTCGTCCGAGAGATGTTTCTACAAGTTTGTTCATTGATGATCGACTGTCTAAATCTGTTATCGATAAAGGATAAGCGGTTTTCTTCAGTCGGTCTCATCTCCGAGTTGGTATTCGTGAAGGATAGCGACTCGACCATTTCCGCGTGAATCCTTCTTCGGTGGCTTTTAATGGCCCTCATAATCTTCAAGTTCACGAACAGAAGAATGGGGATGGGTAGGAAAGCAAATATTGTGGACAGTATTGCGTTGTACACCGTCTCCGCGCGCTTCACCGCCTCTTCATCCCACGAATGTTGCCAGATATTCCTCACAGATGAAACTACCAGAGGTGTTATCCAGACAACTAAGAGAATACCAAAAACTTTGCGCTTCGTCATCGTCGAGGCATAATGCAACGGCCTTAACACAGCCAGATGTCTGTCGTATGTAATGGCCATCAGATTAAGCACAGTAGCAGGCAGAGAGATGTCCCGAGCGCCTCCAAAAAACCAGCAGTATTTGCTCCACGTGTAAGTACAACCGCTGCAAAACACGGCGTATCCAGGTACCACCAAAATCGCCATTGAGATATCAGCGACTCCCAGACTTATCAGGTAGATGTTCATGTAGTTTTCCCTCAAATGCGACCTGGATAAAAACACAGCGCAGGTGAAAGTATTGCCGAGTATGATGGCTAATCCCAACACACCGTTTAGGATCCAAAATATTTTATCCAACTCATAATCACATAAGCGGTGATCAGTCTTATCCGACGTCTGCTGAATGAATTCGTCAGGCGAAAGAGAGGAATTTTCCGGTGCCAACACTGATGAGAAATTCATCTGAGAGGCATATTTGAATAAAACAAGGATCTGTTTTTGTCGAAATTCTCTGTCTTTCTCCTTTCTCAGAACCTTCGACTTTCCGTCTTCAGTTCGGCTCACGGCGACACAAATCAGAAAACGTTAATTGTTCAAACGATTGCTTTGCAACATTTGAGTGTGCATTCTGCCATGCATTCAAATTTCAAACTCCACGTGTTGGTCCAATCCCACATAAGACATGTAGAATGGGTGTACTTCGCAAGTTGTACCAGCCGACCTGTTGGACTGTCCACGTTAATTTAGTGATTTCGAGACTCAGTAACATGCATCGAAAGATGTCTCACATGTCCGAGCCTTTCCGCCTTATAATAAGTGTGATGTCGTGGTAAAATTCGTTACGATGTGTTACCACAGTTAATAATGATAAGGGCAACTGCAGATTTTACAAACAATAATAAATCCTAGAATAGTTCAATTCAAAATTTCAGGTCAATTTATTTGGCTCCACGGCAACTTTCAACAACTCGCACTCATATTCAGCAGGAACGCGATTCTGATGTCACTGATTTTTAGCTTTAGTTTCAAGTTTTCAACCTAATTACTGCGCTTTATCAAAGCAAAAACCAATGAATGTTTTCAATTACAAAGAACTGATATTTACCTGACGAGAGGATGTTTGCTGTCGGCAAATAATAATAAAATATTGACTTATCCATGAAATAGGAATTCTCAAAAAAAGCTCTGCGATAGCATACGCCTTTTGCGAGGGCTCCTTTATTAGCCGGAAAAGGCGCCGTCTGCTCTTACAGACTAGTATGACTGAAAACCGTAGTGAAGCAATAACGACTTTTTTAAAAAATATTCTGATCGAGAATCGGCTAGCGGAGTAAAGTGGAAACCTAACTTGGTTCATTTTTAAGCAAACCAGGATACGAGGAAAGCGACTCATCAACGACCGAATAACCAACGCAGGAAGTACATTGGCTAAAAATGGAGTACAAAATAAACAGTGGTTATTACTACTTCTCGCCCTTATAGAATCAGCCCCGGTTCTTATTCAGATCAGACATATGTACAGAGTGAGACCTGACATTATTAATTCAGTTAACAATTTATACGCCACAAAATTGGGACGTATATTCAACCCATTGTAACACTGCCCAAATATGGTCGTGGTACACTTGATATTCGTCGTCCGTGCACTGACAACAGTTGTCCTGCGATGAACGTTATTTCTTGTGTCGGGGAGAAAAATGGCAGAGCGCTTTAAACAAGTAACGACCTCGGAAGATTGTCCCCAGCTTTTCTGCAATAAAACTGTAGTAACTGAAATTACTGCAAAGCTGATCTATTTGCGTAGAAAACTTAACCCGACAGCGACATTCTAGAGACCAAACCGAGAATCAAAATACAACCGTGGACAGCTGTTTTGCTGGTTGGCTATCGTAAAAAAATAAATAAACTGTACTATGTTATCAGTGTATTGATAACATAGTACAGTCAAACATAGTCAAACCGTCCTCTGGGTTGCCGTACGATAGGCATGAGTTCCAGGGATCATAGCACTAAATTCTAGACCCAAGACATCCACAGGGCTCTCGAATGCTTCCAAAGATGTCCGAAGACAAATTTTAAACTAACACCCGTACTAACAATTTCTGAAAGAACCATTCGCTCTTTTTATGGCCATTAACATTCCGTATTCAGGATGTTTTTGTATTTGTGTTGAAGCCTCCTGAATAAATGTTATGTACGTTTCTAAGTCCCCTGTAAAAATTATTATTAGTAAACCCTTATGAACGCGGTATACAGTCAACTCCCTTTATTGCGGACACCCTCGGGACCGCGAGTTAGTGTCCTTAATAGCAAGAGTCCGTAATAGCGGGAATTTATTTCAGTCAAACGTCTCGGTACTCTATTTTTGCCGGGGATTTAGCTGCCGTCCGTATTATGGAGGAGTCCGCAAGGCGAGAGTTGACTGGATAAGGTTTGCAACTTTGTTGAGTGATCTTGAAACATAGGTTTATGTCGAGAGACTTTCGGCTGTCATAGTTCGTGGAAGAAAATTTGGTCGTGAACAATAAACAGTAAAAGCGCAAAGATTAAGCCCTCGAGGCTTCGCTTCTCGAACTAACATTTGTTTTAAGAACATCAAATTTCTGCGGGAAAACTATCAGCCGATAGTCCCTGAAAAGGAACACTCTATTGTTGAGATAGAGTCCACCCGGCGGCAATGCCCAGATGGAGCGCACTCGACCTTCAAAAACCTTTGCATTTATTTTTCTAATTAAAAAAAACAAAACAAAACAGGTTGCTGTCGTCATTGTATTTAAATTCTTTTTGTTTACTCGCCTTCTTTTCTTTCAATATTTCAACTAAAAGGTCAAATTGTTGGCCAATCACTTCAAAATGCCAGTTCCAGCGCTTATTTTTCCCGAAGAAAACTAAATGGTGAACAGCCTGGAGTGCTTCTGTCTCGACACTATTATGGAAAGCAGAATGGTGCACAATTCAAGACTTAATGAAATTGGCTTCACGTTCAACAAATTTCCTGTCAAGGTCAAGAGATATTTCGACCATGCTCAACAAAATTAATTCATCTTCAACAAGTTTTCTCTTGCAAGGTCAAGATATTTCCTAGTCAAGCTTAACAAAATTAATTCACCTTGAACAAATTTCCCAGTCTCTAGTCCAAGAGATATTTGAGCCAAAATTAAAACTTACTTTTTAGTGAAACTCAAGCTCAACAAAATAAATTCAGATCAAGACACTGCAAGTTTGAAGTGATGGGAGGATCAGAAATTCTGACTGTCTCTTAGAATTTGGTATAAATAACCGCCTCTGTTGAGTTAAGCGATGGGGGGATCAGAAATTCTGACTCCGCTAAGGTTTAGGTATCTTTTGGGGGTCAGAAATTCTGAACCGTCTCGAGCTTTTAGTCCTCAAATCTCTTATATATTCTTTGAAAGAATAGTTAATTCCAAACATCTTATATCGCTTTTGTACTTCCGAGCAAACAGAGCAATGATCCTTTTTGTCATTTGAAGCATTATTTTTAGATTCAGATCAAAACGTGATAAAAATCATTCTTGGAATAAAGTGGAGATTTTGCCGTTCCGTGAAAACTGCGCCTTTCATTTTGGGCAGATTTTCCACTCCTTTCCGAATTAACTTGACTGACAGCTACGTGCGAAACTATTTTTCCGACATATAGGTTGCTATAATGTACCCTGAAAAATAAGTCATTTTTCAGAAACTTCCCTGTGTACATCCCTGTGTTTACTCTGAATATTGATCCAAATCGTAACGCCATATTTTAATTTGGAACGCGTTAACTGAAGAAAACGTTGAACTAATGGTTGAAACTTCGGAGAAAGCAAGAAAACGGTGAACTCAGCTCATCGTTGAAACCGTACGGAGAATAAAAACGGCGAAATCGACATCTTCACAGATAAAGAGCTACGTCAGTTCGTTACCACTTTCGACGAGAGTCTATTTTATTTATTACCAATCTTATTGCTGGTGATACAAGTCGCAACACTCGACGAAATCACGCCTTACCGCCGCTCCTAGTGGAAATTTCCTTCAAGGTTTAGGCGACACTTTCGGTATGGATAAATCCACCGTTTTCCCAGAGTAATTACCGATGTGTCTTTTGCCCTGATTGTGAAACAGCCCCGGATTATTTAGTGGCCTTCGACAAACGACGAATGTACCACAATCAAAAATGAATTTTATCTTCGCTAACTCAATAAATTCTTTCTTGGCCTGGGAATGCAAGCTTTTCCACTTTTCGCGGACTTCGGCGGTTGCACAGCGTTCACAGCATCCGCAATTTTTATCCAAATGTCATTCTTTTTCTGGGTCGTGATGCCGTTTGTAAGTTTACTTTGAATAACCGAAAGATTTTTTTCCACTTTTTCCGTCAAAACGGCAATTTCGGACGGGAGAAAATTTTGTTTTCGGGCTTTGCGTGAGACACCTGGGGGAAGCCATTGTTGAGCTCTCAACTTGCTCACCATGGCAACGGTATACGAAAAGAGTATTATGGGACAGCGTCCGCGAAAACTTTAAAACTTGAGCATATTTTAGAGACCTGCCGACATTATTTATATTGAAAAAAGCTATTTTGGAAAAACACAAAATACTTTGGAAAGCGTTTTAACCACGAGTTAATTTACAAACCTGAGGTTAAGAAATTTAACCTTCGGTTAGCCCTAACCCGAGGTTAGTTCAACCTTCCTTTTTAAACAGCCAGGCCCAATTCAACCACACATCGTCAGACTCTCGGTTTCGAACCTAAATACACGTTATTAAGAGTCCATATTAATTCAAATGGTAATGCGTATTAACTATAGTGTCCTCATGATCATGGGAGTCTATGTTTACTTTTTCATTTATTCATCTATAGATCGCCATCGTATACTGAAAACTGAACTGAACTGAACAACTTTGACAAAGTGCGTCATCAAGCCAGCAATGATCATGAATTCAGAAACATTTCGTTGATTGGGAAAACAACATTTACTGAAAAAACAAGGTGGACATTGATGAAAGACAGTAATGGTCAAATAACAGCCGAGGCGGTGAAGTCGATCCTAAAAGATAAATTTTTTATAGGATTTTCTATTCTTCTCGAAAGCTGGCCTTGCTTTTCGCAAGTATTTCTGAAATTAATTATTTAAAGAAAATATGAAATACTAAAAATTGCTACCGTCAAAGTAAATACGCCATCATAGAAATATTTTGCTTATTTTCGTTTTCAACTCAATCTTTCAGGTAGTATACAAGATTGTGTCTGAGTTTATCCCCGAAAAAGACAAAACAAAAACAAAAAGCTGTCATCAAGAGTGCAGTAAATTAATTCATCATTAATATAGATGCAACTTTCATTCGTGACAATTAATTCCTTTTTTTCTTTCTTAGTCTTTTATATTTTAATGACCACTTTTCCGACCATAAAGTGAATGAAGCCATTTTCACTTGGTTTTTAGCGGAATGCGTCACTCTTCTTTTTATCTAATATCTTTTAATTCCTGTCATGTTGCACACGGAGCCTTTTAATTATATAATTGTATGGTTAAAAACACCTTAAACTGAATAATTGTTTGTACCCCATATATGACGCTAGACAGCCGCCATTCTAATGCAAAGAGTTGTTAATAATTTATCGACTGTCAGCAATTCTTATTAAAAGCCATTAGAGGGACTTTAGGTTTACTTTAGTGTCGAAATAACCTTTAATTCCAGTTATGTTATAATGGCTTTCGCACGGAGCCTTTTAATTATATAATTATATCGTTCAAATCGTCTTAAACTTAATAACTTAAGTACCCCATGTATAGAACTAGACATCTGCTATTCTAATGAAAAGTGTTGTCAATAATTTATCGACTGTCACTAAGACTTTCAGTTTACTTAAGTGTCGTAAAACCAAAACCAAAGTAATACTCTGGCCAATGAAAAAGACTCAAACAGCGCAATGAACCAATCAGCATTCGAAGCAAAAACGTGCAGCCGTCGCCAAGCGCGGGAAAACACGTGAGAACAAATCCCTTTTGTTTTTGATTTTGCTTCTCATTGGTTGAGAAAGTGACGCGGATTTTGCTAACCAATCACAGAGCGTGGTAAAGCAAAAACCAAAGCAAAAGCGAAATTACTTTCGACACTCAATGGAAAACTGTTCTAATCAAGTTAGGGTCATTGCAGTGTGGCGAACAAGGAAACCTGGCTCACCTCCGATCCTACGTCAGGTAACCGAAAACGCAACGCAATGCTTCCTCCGAGTTGATTTTATCAGCAGTAGACTGGTATTCTCAGGAAAACTCTTCACTGGAAGGTTGCTTTGTGGTCAAGGAAACGACACGACTCTTAGATCATTGATCTTATTACGAAAAAAACAAACAAACAAACAGTTCGATGCCCTGGCGTCAACAGCCACCTTCACTGAAATCTTTCACGGGCAACAATTGAAAAACATTACACGGCTGTCAGACGAGGATGTTAGCGAAACATTCTGTTCCTCTCTCCAATATAACGGAAAATTCATCCTGTGATCAATCACTCGAAACACTCTTCACGGTTCTAAACCTCATTATCGGGGCAATCACGTTCTTTGGCAATCTCTTGGTTTTCGTAGCCATAGTAACAAGCTCCCGTCTTCGTCGGAAACCGATGAACCGGTTTCTGGCGTCGTTAGCTGTAACAGACATCATCATGGGCGCATGCGTCGGTCCAGGTTATTCGCTATTCTGTGTTGGCTGTTTGGATTATCCGCTGAGCAGGTACTGTTGGCTCATGGAAGTTCCAAAAGACATTGCTCTAGTCTCCAGTATCTCTAATTTACTTGCTATTTCCTTCGATCGTTATTTGGCGGTCTACAGACCTCTTCGTTATCCGTCTCTGATGACCAAACGCAGGGTTGTTTTCATTTTAAGCTTTGGTTGGGGACTGTCCTTCGCCGTTGCTTCAATCCGCAACTTTTGGCAACACACTAAAACTGCAGCTGAATTAGACGCGATTAACCACTTCTATAACATCTTCCTTCTCATCATTTTCCTCCTTAGCCCTTGCATAATCATTTCCGTGATCAACGTAAAGATCATTCTGACCATAAGAAATCAAGCGAGACGGGATGATAACTCGAATGAAGATCACGCAGAAATGGCGCGAAGACGAAAAGGGACCTTGGCTTGCGCTCTTGTGGTGATCGTGTTTGTGATGTCGTGGATTCCAAGAATCAGCTTTAATATTCAATTCTTGATCTGTGGAGATCTTGGGAAAGTTAACACGCTATTGCATAAACTCTCCATGTTTTTCTTTATCTTACAGTCATCGATAAATCCAGTTATTTATTCCTTTCTCAGGGCTGATTTCCGACAGGCTGCTTTCAAATTATTGACATGCAAAAACAACTGAGGCTTAATTCATGACCGGTGCCTTTTACAAGTTTGAAAGTACCCAGAGAATATCCCACAAGTGCGTTAAACACCAACCGGTTATAATTATACTATTAAATTTTTCTGTCTTTCTGAAACAATGACGTTTATAGGGAAGGATCGAATTAATTTGCATCGCTGACAGCAAGCTATTCAATGGAGAACTGTAATAAAAACTTAATCATGTTTGAAATTTCAAACCACGCATAATTTCACTAGGCCTCAGAGGAAGACAAAAGGATTTGTTTTATCATAGTTAATTGAGGGTCTGGTTTTATAACCTTGCCATTAAAACAATGATGCTGCAAATTTATGTTGGAAGGGCCACGACCGTGCTCAATCCTTTGTTTCAATGTTCACAAAAACAAATAACAAAGAAGTTTGTGAGGCTTCATGACCCGTGCCTTTTATTAAGTTACTATGGTTTTACACAAACTCACCTTCAGAATTATTTGTTCCAAACGTATTTCAAATCATGTTCAAAAAGCAACTGCAACAGGGAAATTCGACTGCTGACAGCGTGTATTGTAAAAAAAAGCATCGCGGAAAGTGACCTGGTTGACTGACATGACGTGTTTGGTATGATATCAAAGAGAGAAATAAACAAAGAAATAGCAACGACATCAGGGACTCCGATTGCTTTTATTGTTCCATGCTCACGACGCCGAGATTTTAAAAAGGTTTACCTTCTTTCTTTCTTTCTTTCTTTCGTTCTTTCGTTCTTTCGTTCTTTCGTTCTTTCTTTCTTTCTTTCTTTCTTTCTTTCTTTCTTTCTTTCTTTCTTTCTTTCTTTCTTTCTTTCTTTCTTTCTTTCTTTCTTTCTTTCTTTCTTTCTTTCTTTCGTTCTTTCTTTCTTTCTTTCTTTCTTTCTTTCTTTCTTTCTTTCTTTCTTTCTTTCTTTCGTTCTTTCGTTCTTTCTTTCTTTCTTTCCTTCTTTCTTTCTTTCATTCATTCATTCATTCATGCATTCTTTCTTTCTTTCTTTCTTTCTTTCTTTCTCTCTTTCATTCATTCATGCATTCTTTCTTTCGTTCTTTCGTTCTTTCGTTCTTTCTTTCTTTCTTTCTTTCTTTCATTCATTCATTCATTCATTCATTCATGCATTCTTTCTTACTTTCTTTCTTTCTTTCTTTCTTTCTTTCTTTCTTTCTTTCTTTCTTTCTTTCTTTCTCTCTTTCATTCATACATGCATTCTTTCTTTCTTTCTTTCTTTCTTTATTGACAATTGTCTGTAATTAGTTACATGTTTGGTCTTAGGTTATACGGAGGGGCCTAATGCCAAGCTCCTTTCACCTTTTGTGGGGTACCGGTGGGTGTACTAAGACAAATATACAAAAACAGCGTAACGTAACGTAATTTAGTGTGAAAGTGCAATGTTCATAATTCTTATAGCGTGCAGCAGAATGGTTCTTTTTTAACAATGGTCTTTCTTTCTTTCTTTCTTGGCAATTGTCTTTAATTAGTTACATGTTTGTGCTTAGGTTATACGGAGGGACCTAATGCCAAGCTTCTTTCACCTTTCTTTCTTTCTTTCTTTCTTTCTTTCTTTCTTTCTTTCTTTCTTTCTTTCTTTACACGTGTATTTGTTGTTATGTTTTTGCCAATGTCTCGGTAAAATCGCAACGATAAAGGGGCTGACGCATCAATTCGAAAACCTTCCAAACATCTGTTTTGTTCTTAAGGCGCATAAAGGCAGCTATTAAAACGTCGAGAAAATCATTGTCCGATACTTGAGTTCCTAGCCACTGCCACTTGATCGTTTTGTTCTCAACCAAAGGATTTGAGAATCTAAAGATTTTAGCCCACATCTCTCCGATCAGCAAGTTATAGCTACCACTCAGCGTACTTGTTTCCAAGAAGCTTGGATTCAGCAGTATGCGACAAAAAAAAAAAAAAAAAAAAAAAAAAAACCAAAGAGCTAACTGTATATGATTACAAGCCTTAAAAAAATTTAATTTTAATATTTCAATTTAACCAAAGCACTGACTGGATGGATTTCGATGTCTTTAGAAATTCCGTCTCAGTTAAAACCTGGCACGTACCCAGTTTCAACCAGTTACAGGTTTTGAAGGTTTTTATTTGATTCTGACTGGAGACGAAAAGAGATTAAAAAACGAGCAAACGAGATACAGGCACATTATGATTGGGCGGAGGGGACAAATTAAAATAGCGCATATATTTCGTGGCAAAGGAGGAAATCTGACGACTTTAGAGAATCGTAGTACAGATAATTAAATATATACTTGACACGAGCAACTTTCAATCATTTTTTTTTAATAAGACCTCCTACGCTTCCAAAATAGAGTGGTGCTGTGGGTGAAGAGCCCGGGGGGGGGAGGGTACTCCCTTATATGGGCTATATAGGTATGTGCGGCGCCAAAGGGTATGGTTATTCGGCTGTTTTGGTCATAAATAGGGTATCGCTTTTAGCCATTTTGCCGCCATTTTGGTAATAAATAGGGTATAGATTTTTGCACTCTAGTCCTGGGTTCGATTTTTTTAGAAGAAGCTACTTCAGGTCATAAATAGGGTAGGGAAAATCGCAGATTTTAGTCATAAATAGGGTAAGGGTTTTGGGAAGCGGGCCGCACACCCCTAACCAATTTTTTTTGGAGTACCCCCCCCCCCCCCCCGGGGGTGAAGAGGTCTCGTTAATCTTTACATTCATACTACATTTTATCGAATGAGGAGATCAAGAAAATGAATGCATTCTTCCTTTTAACTTCGAATAAGCAGCCCTAATTAATCACTCTTCCACCATTTTGAATCCAGATTCCGCAGGCTCTTTGGTCAGCGGCTGACCGATATGTTTTCTTCATCTCTTCACTTAAAACCTCTTGTGCTTAGTTGCTCGTTTCCTTTACCCCAAACAAATAACCCCTTCCCCCACCCCTCCTGGAAAAAAAAATTAAAAAGAAAAACCCTATGAACTAAGTATTAGTCAGCGATAAGCTACGCCGGCTTTGATTTAAAAGGAAATTTCAATTGGTTGCTTCCTCACTTTATGGCAATTTGCTTAAATCGCTTTACGGGGATTAAGAAAAATCCACCTCCACTCCCGCCACGGCCATTTAATTTGAGAATGTAAACTTAAAGGTGACTGATGGACACTCGAATGAATAGCCGGCTGCTGGTGAAAACCAGTAATGGTCAGAAAGATTTTGTTCCAGTTGGCAGTCGTTACAATACGTTGAAAATTAACTTTCGTTTTCTATAACTGACCCGATTACGGTTATTGGCCTGTCAGTTAATTCCATCTTGATGCAATCAAAACTTAATTCAGATAAGATATATTATTCTGTTCAAACCATAAGCTAGTCTTCTCTCTTCGTAAGTGTTTTTGAAATTACTGGATTCTGGATTATTATCTAAAGAATTGAATTTGAAATGTAGAAATAGCTAGCGACAAAGTTGAATGTTATTGTAACAGTGTAGATATATTGTTTTTCAGGTTCATTTTGAACTCAGTCTCTAGCGGTGTTAGATCTTCTCTCTGACAATCTTAGAAAATCTTTTGTCCTCTCATAACTACCGAAAAGCTCTCATCTAAAGTACCTTGCATTTAATTAAAGACTTTAAAAATATATGTGAAGTTTTCATTTATGATTATTATAATTATTTTCTTTTTAAATCAACCCTGGGTTTTTCAAATGTTAATGACACCTTTGGCCCTTGAAGTAGATATAAACTTTTGAGTACAATTTTGACGGAAAGTGTCAAGTTTCTTCGTCGAACAATGTTTTTTTTATAATTACGCTGTAATGGCTTTTATATTAGGCCTTTATCGCTTTTACAATAATTCAAACCAAAACAAAAAGCTGCATGTCATTCTTAAGTTTAAAAGGATATCTGCCATTCTCGTCAAAGGATTTTTAACGCAATTTCGTTGAGTGCCTTTATTTGGCGGCGGTGACTTTTTTTAAAGAAGTTATTAAAATCAGGATCATTTCATTGTGACTCAGAAAAGACTGAGACTTGCTACGTCGGGGAAGGTCATAGTGGTACCACGGAAAACTCAACGGAACGCTCCAACCGAGTTAATTTAGCAGCAAGCTTTAAAACTCTTCACCGTAAGGTTACTTAATTTGTAGTATAGGATATAACGCTTAGAATATTACAAAGAAACAGTTCTCTAGCCGATCTTTCATTAACAGCCACATCAACATCCCCGGCACCAAAACATTAACAGATCAAGAGCTGAATAAATCGCACGGCTGTCAAACAAGGATGTTGCCGAACAGCTCTGCGACAATCACCAACATAACGGGGAAACATTCATCCTGTGACCAGTCACTTGAGACAACATTCAGGATCCTAAACCTCATCGTCGGGGCAATCACACTCTTTGGCAATCTCCTGGTGTTCGTAGCCATAGCAGCAACCCCCCGTCTCCATCAGAAAGCGATGAACCGATTTCTGGCGTCGTTAGCTGTAACAGACATCATCATGGGCGCATGCGTTGGTCCAGGCTATTCGTTATTCTGTGTTGGCTGTTTCGATTACCCACTGAGCAAGTACTGTTGGCTCATGGAAGGTACTAAGGACATTGCTCTAGCCTCGAGTATCTACAATTTACTTGCCATTTCCTTCGATCGTTATTTGGCGGTCTACAGGCCTCTTCGCTATCCGACTCTGATGACCAAACGCAGAGTTATTTTCATTTTAAGCCTTATTTGGGGACTGTCCTTCGGCATCGCCTTAAGCCGCAACTTTTGGCAACACACGAAAACTGGAGCTGAATTAGATGCTATCAACAGTACGTACAACAACTTCCTTCTAGTCTTTGTACTGCTCATCCCTTGCGTGATCGTTTCCGTAATCAACGTGAAGATAATATTGACCATCAGAAATCAAGCGAGGCAGGTTTTCGCTCTGCGAAATCCGCATGCGCACAATGAAGGTAACGAGGATGATAACCCGGATGATGATAATAACCCGGATGAAGATCAGGCAGAAATGGCGCGAAGACGAAAAGGTACCTTAGCTTGCGCTCTTGTGGTGATCGTGTTTGTGATGTCGTGGATTCCAAGAGTCAGCTTTAATATTCAGTTCTTGGTCAGTGGAGATCTAGGGAAGGTTAACACGCTGTTGCAAAAAGTCTCCATGCTGTTCTTCATTGTACAGTCATCGATAAATCCACTTATCTACTCCTTCTTTAGGGCTGATTTCCGACAGGCTGTTGTCAAATTATTGACATTCAAGAGCAACTAAAACATACAGTCAGTTTTGATCGTTGAATGGAAATTTCCAAGGGAATATCCCACGGGTGCGGATTTTCGATCCTGGACCTTTCTTCGCTTAAGGGGGCATTCTGGTCAAAAAAATAAAAAAAACTTAATTTTTTTCGAAAATGTTTTGATGGCCTCTTCAGTTGGGCAAATCTGTCTAGTTTAAAGTTTCGATGTCAGTTTTTCCACTTCCAGTTTTCGAGTTAGTAAAAATGAGGTTTTCTTAGCCTTGGCTTTTTGTTGTTTTTCCGTTTCCATGGCAACGGTTTCAAATTTTTGCGTATTTTTGCGATCAATGCGTCATAACTTGTTAAAACACATTCCTACAGTCTGGTGTGATAAGAGTCCGTTCCACAAATACATCTCTTCCCTTTTAAGCTAGGTTACTAAGCCAATTTGTTTCTCGGCCAAAACTCCACATTGCTCCATAATATTTTCGAATTACAATGCCAAAAGAAGGACGCAAACAAGCTGTTTTAATGGAAAATGTTTCAAAAAAGGAAAAAAGTGGTTCAGAGGCACTTTAATCCATGATTTAAAGCGCCAGAATAGAGAGAAACGGTCAACAACGGGAGTTGCTTTTGTCGATGAAGACGATGGGGTCGGCGAGCTAATTCCACCACCCGCTGCATGCATGTGCCTGCATCTTCCCGAAAGATTCAAGTTTCTGAGACCGAAAGCCTCTCAGTTGAGTATTCCTATGACGCCTTCGAGTCAGCAAATGGCTATTGCCTCGTTAGCATGGATAGTTTAAAGAAATTTTGAAACAAGATTCATTCACACTCTACATGCTCTTCAGGTGAGCCCACACTGATGTCATCCGAGAAAAACTGGCCAAGAATAGAGCTGAAGCTAGAAAACTTGCATTTATAGAGATGAACGAGTAAGATAACAATGAGAACGCAATAGCTGAAGTACCAGTGAGCTTTGATGGCACCTGGTCTAGGCCAGGTGACAAGGTGTGACATATGAGGTGGGAAGCTTCAATGATCTTGGACTGAACTGAGGACCACCAAGAAAGGGAAAAAAGAATTGAACAGACATAAAAAACCATTCCCTGGTGACATTTACTGCTTTTTGATATACTATTATGGTGAAATATCAAAGCAAATTAGGTAATTGAGAGATTGGAAGTCATTTTCATTGTTTTTTCTCTTTTACAAATGTTTAAGGGCAGTTTCTGAAAAATGGCCATTTTGCCTTCTGCCGGGCCTGCCCCCTACTTTTTTGTCACTTAGATTTAAGGTATGTTAGTCAAACTTGGCTCAAGTGTTTGACATGACGACTACTACAACTTAATGGGACAAAATTAGACCATATAAAATAGAAGCATATTTACAGGCAAAAAAGTAAATTAAATGGTCATTTGGTTGCCATGACAACAATTTTAGCCGTAACCAAATTTTGCCCCATTAAGTTGTAGCCCCTTTTATGTAGAGTTCATGTGCCAAACATAAGTTTATTTGACTGCATTTTCATTGGAAACAAAAGGGGGCAGTGTATTTAGTCTAACAATAATATTTTATTTTATAGGGTTAATAATTAACTTCAGAAATGCATAGTCAGCAATTTAAGATCAATATTGAAGAAAGTATGATCAAGTACCTCCTTGGTGAAAATGTCAGCCATTTTGGCTTCATATTGAATTTTTTATGAATTTTTAAAGTATTGGTCACAATCGTCCTTGTTTTAGACCAGAATGCCCCCTTAAAAGAACAACCGTTCCCCTATTATGAACATAGTGAATACTGATCAAAGCATTCTGCGGCGTCAAATAGACCACTGTTGACAGTTTTATCTTCGCTGGGAAAATGCAGTAAATGTATGGACGTTTTTTCGGCTTTAAACCTGTGCAACTTTTGCTCGACTTTTTTCTTTTCATTTTCTGTCGGGGTTTATTTAATTCTGATCGGTATGTCTTGGATTCAAAACTTTAATGGGCTGGTCAAGTCCGTTTTAATTTTTTTCGACTTGATTTTTATGTTCTTTTTTTTATGTTTTTAATTCCCTTTTTGGAGGAGACCAAGGTCAGATCATGCCCCTAAAATACTTATCATTTTCGCGGTTTCTGACACCGTCTTAGCAGAGAGTAAATTGGCTGCTAAAATTACAGTAAATATATTAGTTTTTATACGGAATTTGAACGTCTACAACGTAAACAGAATTTTAATACGTTATACAAATTTCTCTTATGAAATTATGCAAATTGCCACGAAAATACAATCGACGTGAGAAGATTTCTAATGATTTCTGGTTTCTGATTTCTGATGAAGACTTGATGACTAATGACTAAAGGAGGCAATAAAGTCAAATTATTCAACAATTATTCCACGAGCGCTCGTTGGATATGAAATGATAGATATATAGCGACCGAGGCACAGAGCGCCGAGTTTTGGCTTTCATCATCCCATATCCTTGAAGCACGAGTGAAATAATTGTTTGTAAAAGAACAATCAAGAAATATTGGTAGATCCTGTTGATTTTGTTTTGTTAGAAACAGCAGACGACGATTTAAGCGTCGCTATTTCTCGGGTATAATATAATCGCTGATTTCTCATGGCCGCTAACTCAATCAAAAACTCGAAAATTGCATTATCTTATGATCCAATTTTAAATAATAGCATTAATTCATCGGCCAATACCGGTATAATATCTATAAGAATAAGATTTTTAAACATCCATTTCTTTGGTTTAGTTTTCATTGTGTATCCTAGTTTCCTTAACGTTTAATTAAATCGACTGCATGTGTTTTGAGCCCCAACCAAGACGATCTCGAAAAACGCGAAATTGGAAGTAATCGGACCTTTTATTTTATTTTATTTGTTTAATTGATTGCCAAGGACAAGTTACAGCGAGGAATAATACAGTACAGAAGAAATACATAGGTCTTAAAGTTAAAAAAATCATTCATTATACTGATTTTTTCAAGTTAAAGCATGAATTTAGTGGGCGAGTTTAATCAGTTCAGCTCGTTGAACGACGAGGTATTGTTTGAGAGATCGCTTGAAAGTGGCAATGTTATATTCCAAAAGGCAACAAAAAGCAAAGTATTTGATCAGCAGGGATTTGCTGAAGCAAAGGCATATAAAAAACCAGGAAAGAGGGAGGAAACAATACAGATCTTAGCTGAAGAAGCCTTTGCCCAGGATTGGTTCAACGAGACGCACAGCTTGAACCTCTCTAAAATGGACTTAATCGACCTCCTCCGAGCAGCTACGAAAAACCAGATTTTCCAGTTTGACGGTGCTTTAAACGAACAGACGGACGGAGTCGCTATGGGTTATCCCCTTGGCCCGTTGCTGGCTAACGTCTTCATGTGCTCGATTGATGAACCTCGAACAACACGGTCAACTTCCGCGGTGTTACCGAAAGTACGTCGATGACACCCTGACCGTAACGCCTGATAAGGTGACCGTTGGCTGGTTTCTAGACACCCTTAACTCTACCCATCCCTCCCTTAAGTTTACCATGGAAGTTGAACGGGAAGGATCCTTTCCCTTTCTAGGAACTGAACTGATTAACCGTGCACCAAAGATTGAGAGCAAGGTCTACATCAAAAGAACCAACACGGGTCTCCTTCTGCATTTCCAGAGCCATGTTGACATTAAGTACAAGCGCAGCCTAGTTAACACCATGGTGGATCGCGCTTATCGATTATCTTCTAACTGGTCATTCTTCTCCGAGGAATGTGACCGCCTTAGAGGGGTTTTTGATAACTTGAAATACCCAAAGCCACTGGTTGATACTACAATCAAGCGGTTCGTTGAGAGAAGGATTTCATCTCAAGAGCCCTGCCCATCACCAGATGTACCATCGGAGACTGTGAGAGTAGTGTTACCCTTCACGGACCAGTCTTCAGCTAATTATGTTAAACAACAACTGAACAACCTAAGTTCGAAGTTGAACGTGACTGTCCAACCAGTGTTTGTAAGCCCTAAGCTCGAGCAACAACTTAAGCGACACGAAATTAAGCCCCCTATTGTCAACCAACAATGTATAAATTTAAATGTAACCTGTGTGATGCAGGGTATGTGGGTTATACACGTGGTCACTTACACGACCGAGTAGAAGGGCACACTAGAAAGTCATCTTCAACTTACAAACATTACAGCCTCCAACACAATAGTGAAATGCCTGGACGCTTCATGGAGCAATTTCACATCATGGCGAAATTTGACTACCTCGTCAAAGAAATGCAAAACATTCGCATGCGTAAACCAACACTGAACGTGCGAACGGATTCCATCCGCGCCAAGGTGTTTGTTTAGGCCGTTTATTGCAATTTATGCTTATCTTGTATCTTTCCTTATTTGCATGCTATTTAACAAGTCACTTGATAATGGAGTCACGATGACCCCGAAACGTGAGCAGGAAAAAATCTTTTTTTTTTTTTTTTTTAAGCAAAGTAATACAGAAAAAGTCGAGAAAAAGAAAAAGAAGACTACAATCAACGACAAAATGTTCTGGGAACGTTACTCAACAAGGCAACAGAAAGTGGGTATGAAATAAAGACATCGGCACATTTATTACTTTCGTATGTTGAGGCCTTTGTTTGTCGGTTCCCCTTCCCCCCTGCCCCCCTGTTCAATGTTGGATTCCCCACAATTCATATACGCGTAAAGATTCACTTTTGAAGCTCAACATTGAAACAGGGAAGTGGAGGAAGGTCGAATCGAAGTAGAACTTTGGAATCTTTCCAAGATTTTTTTCGACGATTGTAGCTTCGTAAAGTGATGAATCCAGGACGTACGGTTTGCTAACTAATTATAAGCCGAGTAGAAGAGGTGCTAATAACACTAAACAGTGTTGTATTTTTAGTGTCCTTATCGATCGCACTATCCGGCACAAGCATTTGGATTTGACAGAGGGTGGAAGAATAATCAAAATTTCGTCATTCAGCCTGTCTAGCTGGATTTATCTGAGATTAAGTTAAAACAGATGTGTTCAAAACGACGCAAATTTGTTATCTAATTTTTTTTTCTTGCAAAAGCATTTTAAATGAACTCGAAAAGAATATTTAGTTCTCCAGAACCAACGATCCCATCATTACTTGTAAATATTGTAACTTGTAAATGTGTAAAATGAATTCGAAATTTAAGCGAATGTCCAAGTTATAAACTAGAGAAGTTTTCAATTGAGTGTCATGAAACCAAAACTAGCCAAAGTTCTTACACTGGCCAGTTACAGGAGACGCATTAAAAGCAATGTCATGTGACGGGCACCAAGCGCGGGAAAACGCGTGCGAGCACTGAGTTGGTTTTGGTTTCGCTTCTTGTCATTGGTTGAGCCGAAAGTGGCGCAAGGTTTGTTCACCAATCACAGAACGCCGTAGACAAACTTGGGCCCACATGCTGATAATGATCCCAAACTTGAAGCAAAAGTGAAATAACATTTGACACTCAACTGAAAACCATTCTGTAACATTAATATTGAAAATGGCTGTAAATTAAAAATAACTGAAAATAACGTACGTGGGCGAGTAAACACGAGCACCTGTGGTAACATTGATATTGTTACGGCCATATTGTTTTCCTTAATTTTCTCCTTTTTGGTAGTCAAAATGTGTCTGAGAAATTACAGAAATATTCGTACGGGCTCGGATGCCAATTTCAATAATTCCAAGACAAATTTTTCCTGCCTGAGGAAATGGGCAAACGGTCGGAAAGTTTCCCAATTGCGTGTAGACCTACCTGAGGACCATGAATTTTAATCCAAATGACGTGCGAAATGACGTGATACAACAGCTGATTAAACAGCAGAAGAGCGTAATAAATTAGCTCTCTCGTAAGCAAAACTAATTATCAAGTAAATTACCCTTAGAAAAAGTCGACTTTGAACGAACATGAACGACACGGTTCTTCTCTCTGTAATTAACATTTTTTTTTTTGCACCTTTTTTTTGTATAACCATCCACAACTATTTGTGGATACATTTCTTTTGCATTTAACCGGCTGCCCCGTAGTGTTGTGAAATCAATCGGGAGGTGGTTTTGCATGCAAAAGTATATAACTGAAAGTTGTGTGGTTTTGTCCAAGAGCACTGAAAACCGTTGTGATGAAAAGCTTGGCTTTATTCCATATAGGCTTTATAATTTTTCCTTTTATGTTGTGTTCAAATCATTAGGTGAAGAAATAATTTTGAACACAAGCGAAAAAATATTGTACATGGTATTTTTAACACCTGTCTACTTATTAGCAGTTTACTGCTGGTACAAAATCAGCACGAGCCCTATTTTTTTTTTTTCTCTTTCTCTCTTTCTTTTTGTGTCCTGGAAAAACTTTAGAGCTCGGTTGTTTTTATAAAATTTAAAAACTTTTCGAATTTTAGCTCTTCAGATTTCCTCTTAAATCATAACAGCAAACCTTCGAAAATGAGAATCCACAATTATTATTGAGAATGAAATACCTTCAAAAGCCCGGAATATTCGGGTACATAGTAGGGAACGTGAAATTTAACGATCGAAAAGCGAGCCAAAGGAGGGTGGTTTGGTTTTCGATAAGGGTTGGAATACGGTTCATCTCTATAATCCGGATGCTTCTTGTTTCCGAGAATGTGAGAAATACATACAAATAAAACTGATTTTCAAATCAAAGTTCGCTACCAGCGGCTACAAATGATCTTTGAAACGACACTAGCTTTCAAGAAACCTCTGTGCTTTGTGAGGAAAAAATTCTCAAGTACGTATCGTTGTTCAGTAGCTATTAATTAATTTCAGTCAATTGACAATTCGCCGCAGGTTCTGTGTTTGCGACATTCGTGTGGCTCGCAACACCACGGCTTTCAATTTGAATAAACCACGAAGTTCTGTGTTTAAAAGGAACCATACGCTTAAATAAACGCTTAGCCGCCTGGCGGAAATCCCTTCTGTAAAAGGAATATAAGAGGGGATTAATTGAGGACTGGCAAAAGAGGAATATCAAGGAAATCTTCTCGAGGAGTTTTAGACCTTCTATGTGATGAATTTTCGTTAAAAACAGAAAATTTAACAAAGATCTAGGAAACCAGCTGACGAGAAATATCAAAACGACAATCAAGCAAGATATTGTTTTCCCGCGGTTTCCAGCTGGTCTAGTTACGTCTGTGGTTCCACGTTTCCTTTCGCTAGCTACTCTTCGAAGCTGTTTCTTGATTGCCATTGTTATCATAACGTTCACGATAACTATAGCAGCCATTGGCACAATGATCAGCGATATCACCACTGCGACATCAAAGACGGACTCGCTAAGAGATCCATCTTTGAGGAAATCCACATTTGTAGCGTTCAGTATTGGTTTAACGAACGATATAGGCAAAGGTAACAACCAAGTAATCAACAAAATATTGACTACTGTCCGTGAGGTCATCTTGAAGTGATAACGGAGCGGTTGAATGACTGCTAAGTATCGATCGTAAGTGATTCCAAGCAAACTTAGAACGGACGCGAGCCAAACATAGTCTTTCACTCCGTCTAGGAATCGGCAGGTTCCTTCATCCAAAATATTTGAAAAGAAGTTTTTTGAACAGCTCGTACAAAATGCACAGTGCCCTGGTATAACGAACAGTGCGGCTAAAATATCCGCGGCTCCAAGGCTCACCAAAAATATGTTCATGTAGCAGTTACGAAGTTGAGGAGTGTTTATAAAGACGGCGCAACAGAAGGTATTTCCAATGAACATGGCGAGGCCAAGAACAGCGTAAGCCACTAAAAATGCTTCATCTAAGGCTTTACTGCAGTGGTAGATTGTGCCAGAGTTTTCAAATGCATGAACAGAAGTATTTGGTACCTTAAAATTCATCTTTCACATTTTCCAACATTGAACTCAACAACCTGAACAAGTTCGTTTTCGTGGTAGGAAGCCAAACCTCTTATTCTTCAGCTGCTTTGAAAGGAGCAGTCAGATCTGTTAGTGATCGACGGTACGATCGACGGAAATTCAGCAGGTGATTTTCGCTACAGAGTAACTATTCGTTTGCACCGCATGTCGAACTGGGAGTAAACAGTTCGTGTTTAATTTATTACACTGTACTGTGACAACAATTGATCACACAGCCAATCGTGCAGAGGACAATATATTAACATTCGCTCCGTGTATTATTTAATTTCTAAATACTAATTTTAAAAACATAAAACATAGCTACCTGGAAATTAAAAGTAATGTGATCACTGCATCTCTAACCATCAACTGTTTTTTTCTGAGGAACGCGGACCGTACCGAGCTTTTTTTAATTTTTTCTAAAAAAACAAAAAAAAATCAATTCATGGACTTTTTCCCAGACATCTTGCATATAATAATACACAAAAATGCAAAGTTTGATTGGGCCAATCGCACTTTGTGTTTTACTGTCTTTACAGTTTTGTGACTGATGTTAGCGTAGCTAGGTATCTAGTTTCACACGCAAAAACACGTTATTAAAACCAAAACCATATACTCGTCAATACTCAGTTTTCAGTAACTATATTTTACACGTTATTCCTAAAAATGGTAATTACAATATTTATTAGCACCGCAATTGAAATTAACCGCTGGATGCATGTCTCTTTATTTTGTTTATAATCATTTTCCCGTTTTGAAGTATTCTTACTTACAAGTTGCAGGGATTCTCAAGTTTTATTAAAAACTGAACGTCGCATTGGTCCTTCATGTACAACTGAACAGTTTTTTAAACAAAGCCTTTCTGCGCGACAGAGATCATCAACACCTCTCCCTTTTAAGCTGGAAATCACATACGGAAAGCTGCAGTTAATCCACCTGGCTTTACTCAGGAAAGTGCGCTCTGATAAGGATACTAATGAAATAGCTCTGAAACAAGTTAAGTCAGAACAGCAGATGAAAGAATAGCACCATTTAAGTTTCACGAAAAAAAGAAAGAAAGAAAAAAAGCACGGCACCTGTTAGGCGAACGAATTGTAGTTAATAATTCATTTCCAGTAGTGCAGTAGTGCAGTAGTGTGACTATATTGACTATTTTCTTCAGTAAAGTGTCTTTGTCAAATATTTTGCGCAGTTTTGACTAAAACACAGTAAAATTCCAATTTTACTATTAGCTTCCCTTCAGTGAGGAAGACCAAAACGATAGTCCATTTCCGAGTTACTTTGAACCTCATTATGAAAGCGAAGCTTTGTGCATAGTTTTTATTATGAAAATTAGTTTTTATTTATATTCAGAATTAAAGCTAACTTTCACATGAAAACCTTTACGCTTAGCCTCACTTTCGTAATGAGGCAAAGCAACTCGGAAATGGCCTATTAACGACTTACACAAAATAAGAGCGAGATGTTGACGTTTCAGGAAATCCCTTGACAAATCCCTTGAGATAATGTTAGCGACTCCTTGGAAAGTATCGTTAAACCATTGTAAAACACAGCTTTTGTAATTTGTTTATTTAAAAACTGCTCCGTCCCTTCTTCGCCAGATTAGATTCTGTTTATCGTTTTTCTATCGATATACCAACGCGTCGATAAACGCACTCTATACGATAAGTGGAAAATCGGATCGAGACTTAAATTCAAAGAGTTTTACAATAATTGCCGTTTAAGGTACAACTTTTTGTAACTAACATATTTTATAGACTTTGTAGTAATTTGTTATTAGAAGGAGATATTCTTCTCACTTTTGTGACTATTGTGACTAGCTTGATACTAATAACTACCTCGCCTACATTCTCAAATCATCGTCTGCTAAGTTAAGAGTAAGCAAACGGATCAACATGACAATTTTCTTTTTCTCGTAGCTATAGTCAGCTTAATGCAAAAGAGACATATGAAAAGATAGAGAGAAGTTATAGGGATCTTACTAAGCTGTGAGGAGGACAAATTCAATTAACTTCGCATTTTCTGCATGAACTAACGTCTCAGTCCTCTAAAAGTTTGTTCGACTTTCAAGTTCATAAGAGCAGCGAGAAAGCAAAATCCACCCTGCTTTATTTCCGTACTCCTTAAAACCTTGAATTTGACCATTTCACGATGTTGTTTCGCAGAGGACAGCAAAGAATGTACCAAAACTTAAAACGCACGTGCACACCGAGTATTTTGCTAATTGAAACCATTTGTTTTCTAACACTCTTGTTGCCCGATATTTAAGCGGACTCTCCAGCTTCATCTAAAAAAAACCTCACAAACTTGTTGGAGGTTAATTTGGAAAAACTGTCTGAATGATACATGATGGACTATTATCACCAGCATAGATTTTGGACAATACCACAATTTGCGGTAAGCATGATATTTGCTTTTACGCTTGTGTATTAAAAATATTTGAGTTAAAATGCGAGTTCATAAATAAGTTTTCCAAAAGAACTGCGATTTGTAGAAATAAATGTGTAGCTTCCGCGCAGTGGCGGCCCACCGGCGATTTTTGTTGAAAAAAATCGTGAAATGTTAACTTTTCCCTATATTCCTCGAGTCTGAAGCATATCTGTGGGAAAATTCGTTGACGTTTTTTGCTATTAAAATTTATTATACTAAATTTATTCATTAATTCCAGTTTTTCATGCATTTAACTTATTGTTTTAAACTGAATACACCACGCCAACCACACGTTTTCCTCAGTTTTTGCTCAGTTTTAGCGTAATTAATACTTACAGGAGATGTGTTCATTAAAAATCGAGCGACTGTACTGTATTCATCAAAATATTGAATATTTAGAAACTACCGACGTAAGGTGTTTAGTGGCCATAAGGTTCCCTTCTGTGATCCTACTTTCAATTGGCACACTTTAAACGATAAAAAAACTCTTTAGATGAAGCCCATTTAAGCAGGATTTAGGAAAATGGGCATACTTAAGTTAAGAGGTGTTCAGTGGGCATCATTGTTCTTAGAAGAATTAAAAATATATATTTTGTCTTTCCACTACGTGACAAGAATTTCAACCATAAAGTTAATTTTTTAAAATCAGCTTAATATACGCGAGAGAGAAGCGAGAAAAACGTCATCCGATATGTTAATTTTTCACAGCCCCATTCTTTGTTTAGAGATTCAGTACAATTCTCGCAAAGGTGATAAGAGAAACGCATGAATCAGGCTGTATTTACATCTAGAATACGCCAGTATTATTAAGTCATTACTAGAAACTGTCCTAGTTTCAGTTAATTAGGATCACTATCGCCTACAACCATTAAGAAAAACAAGGTCGTCTGCCAACTTTCGATTCCTTATTGTATTTTACTGAATTGAAGGCTCCGCTTTCGAGAAATAATATTTGCTAAAACTGAAAGTAACTACGATGAAACACGAAGCTGATTATAAACCTATAAATCCGACCTGTTTCGCGGTTGTCATTATTAAAAACACTTTCTTGTGTAAATTTTACCTTCACAAATCCCGGATGTTGACATTGATCTAACAAAGAACTTCAATCAGCGTAGAGAGAAAAAGATAAGAGACTTCTTTGTCAAAAAAACCTGTTTTCAAGGGTAAAAAGCTATCAGTCAAATTTATCTACACTATATATAAAAGTCAGCATCTCAACTGGCACCAACTATATTTCGAAAAACGTTCAATGGTTGCCAGTTTGAAAATTCCATTTCGATTCAAACAAACTAGCATCCGTTGTTGACTCAAAGCCGCAGAATTATAGACATTTTAGGAAGCTAAGTGGTATACTACAAATGAGAGCTACTGCAGATGAATTCTTCTGGCTTTGAAAGAGCGACCAAGATGCCCGACGACAAAGGATATCTTGGTCTTCCCTGTAGCACGCAACTGGACACGATGTTCATGATCTTGGATGGCATCCTAGCTGTTGTAATTTTGGCGGGAAACCTCCTGGCTTGTGCGGTGTTCCTGAAAGAGCGACGTCTGCGTCGTAGCTACATGAACACATACTTTGTTAGTTTGGCTGTTTCGGATGTGTTTATGGGCGCGTTAGTGATGCCTTTCTACTCTGTTTTCTGTTCGGGATGTGTGTATTCACTGACTTCTCACTGTTGGTTAATCAGGGCGCTCAAAGGCGTCACCTTCGGAGCAAACGTATTGAATCTGATTGCCATTTCGCTTGACCGACACGAAGCATTTTTTAGACCTCTTCGCTACAACTCAAACATGACAATTAAACGAGTGGCGTTCGTTCTAGCGGCGGTTTGGGGAATTCCATTTCTTGTAACTGGTGCAAGAAATTTCTGGCAGCACAGCGATGCAAGGACTGAAGCAATATACATAGACCGAGTGTATTCCATTATACTCATTATTATTTTTGTTATCATTCCTTTCTTTTTATTGCTGGCAATTAATTTAAGGATACTGTACGCCATTAAAAAACAACTGCGAAGAATCCAGGCCGAAAATTCCACTAAACTGCGCTTAAGTTTGTCCCAAAAACCAACTCTTATCACACAGAACGCCAGAAAACTTAAAGGTACTTTAGCCTGCGTCGTCATAGTTATGGTGTATATATTATGCTGGCTGCCGCGTATATTTTACAATTTTTGTTTTCTTTCTCGACGAGTAGATTTAGTTAGCCCGATGCTGATCAAGATATCGTTGTCTTGTCTGTTTCTCCAGTCCTCTTTGAATCCATTTATTTATTCATTTTACAGGGTGGAATTTAGACGGGCTGCTCTACGCTTAATGCGATGTCAAAACTCGTCAGTTGATCGAGTTTTTTCTCTGTCTCAGTCCCGAAATTCATTGGACTAGAAGACTTAAAAGTTGATGCATGCATGGTTTTAAACGATATCAGTTCATATCAGTATTGTACCGTTAGTTATAGCAACTGAAGCACTGATGCTTTAGGCGTAAACACATATGTTCAAGTGGCACTGTAGGTTTAAGATTAAACATATTTAAAGTAGACTTTAATTCAAACTGAGAATTTAAAATATAAATGATGACCTTCTAAATCTAGATCTTTTTTAGCGTAAAGAGAGTAATTATACTTCCAGATAACTCCAGGGATTAAATGACGAATTAAAATTTACAAAATGACTGCTGATTTTTCTCCAGAAAGTCAATGAAATGCGTTTTTTTAGCACACAATTTTATTTCCGCCTTCTTTACTTATCTTCTTGATTTTGAGTTCCCTGCCCTATATATACAGCGGCCCTTTTATCCGCTTACCTCTAATTGGTAAAATGCGCTGTACTTTTAACGTTCATTATCGTTAGTCGGCATCTAAAGTACCACATATGACATCTCATTGTCGCTTATGTCTCATTTCAGACGTTAGTTAGTTCGAGCGTTAGCTTTCTATTGAATTTCAAAGGCTTTTACAATGGAAACGTCCGATTCAGGTTTAGCAAAACAAATGAATCCTGCAATACATTGTTGGTGGTTCGTAATGGTACGTGCGACAGATGTTTGGCGGGAAAAGTCCCCGCCAACACTTTTCCGCTGACATGAGCCGAGAAACAGGCAATATCTACAACCACAATATAGACAATATGCTAAGTTGTGCATTTTCTATCCAAAGTTAATGTTACCCTTAACCAGCATGAGTTTCCAAGGAAACCCAGGGACGATCTGGCTGATGGTTAGGGTAGTTTGTTGCCAGGATACCAAACAAAGCTTTTTATTTACGATTTCATACTTAGATTATGTTAGGAGTAGTTTGATCAGACGAGTTCATATCCTTAATTCTGGTTGCCTTGACAATAGACAATTCCGTTGTCGCGTTGCCAAGCTCTACAATGATATGGTAAAATCCCGCGAATAAGAACCTGAATTTTAAGAACCAGTTAGGCTAAAATTTCTCATTTAGACACCCTTTAAATAAGAAACTGTTACACCTTAAATTTAAATCAGGTTCATATTCTATAAAATTGATTTTTAAGATTTGGAATTTATAAGTGAAATAAAATAAGTTCTCAGGTATAGGAAAAGGCCAACAATTTATAAAACATCTCTTTGTTTTGATGGTAATAAAGAAGACATATTTATTTACAGTGCACACATTATGGCACTACTATACACATTAGACATTCCAGCCACCATAGTTTTTTGTTATTAAGAAAATAAGAACCTGTTTAAGAACCTATATAGCTGATAGCTGGGTTTAATCATAGTCATTCGAGAGGATCGAAACGCACTAATCAACACAAACCAAGGTACTGTTACGCAATCAGTCGACACCATCGCCTGATGAAGACCAGCAGTATAGCGTTCAAAACGTCGCGATCCACATCTATGTGACTCAATCGTGAGACAAACGATTAAACTCAGCTATCATTTCAAACCACGATGACGAACACCTTTCATAATGTTAACCTATAAAGCTATTTCTGTCATAACAATGTCATAATCAGTTTTGTTTTGCCCTTTACTAGTTATACATGTAGTAATTTATAGTGCGACCTCTGGCCTCTCCCCCGGGGGGGTTACTCTAGAAAAAATTGGGTAGGGGTGTGCGGCCCGCTTCCCAAAACCCTTGCCCTATTTATGACTAAAATCTGCGATTTTCCCTACCCTATTTATGACCTGAAGTAGCTTCTTCTAAAAAAAAATCGAACCCAGGACTACAGTGCAAAAATCTATACCCTATTTATTACCAAGATGGCCGCAAAATGGCTAAAAGCGATACCCTATTTATGACCAAAACAGCCGAAAAACGATACCCTTTGGCGCTGCACAAGCCTATATAGCCCATATAAGGGAGTACCCCCCGGGGCCTCTCCATCTCGGATTCGCTTCGCGAGGAATTAGTAAGAATAGACGACTAACCTTCATCAGTGGTCTTACCGAACCGCTTACAAGACCACTTCGTAACAGCGGTATTCGAGTCGTCAAAAAACCTCATAGAATTCTACAACAAGAATTTCCCTCACCGAAATTCAGGCTACCCAGTCACTTCCAAACTAATGTAGTTTACAAGATCCCCAGTAAAGACTGCTATTGGAGTTGCATCGGAGAAACTGGTAGATGCCTTCAAACTCGAAGAGAGAAAGAACACATTAGAAATGTTAAGAACTGAGACACAAGGAATCCAACATTTCTAATCATGCGTGGACTAACAATCACTCAATTGACTTTGAAAACGCAAGTGTGATTGATAAACGGTGACCACAGAGTGCGAAAAACTCTTGAGTCATGACTTCCGTGCCAAGTTAGACAATGTTCGATTCTTTTAAAATAGCTACTCGTAGTTAGTTTATTATTTCGCCATTTTTCGCACTTATTATAATTATATTCATGCATTCGCGTGCTTTTTATCATCCGTCAAAGGTTGCAGTCTGGTAGCCAAAAGCTTATTTCACCCTCTATAAGAATTTTTTATCCAGAGAACGTTTTTTGCTTTAAATATAGAATAATATTGTTTAAAAGGGTTGCAAGCTTTACTTTTAGGCGTAATTAGATGTAAGAAAAAAAATGCAATTAGATATAAAACCTTCAGGAAGTGATCTAGTAGCTAAAATGTTGATATCCTGCTCTGGAAATATTGCCCATGAGAATTCTACGGAAACAGTTCATAGTCAATAAAAAATTGAGCCTGTAGGGGAAATTGCAATACAAATAGTACCCCGGTTTTTTTTTTCTTTTTTTTTTGCTTACAGTAAGACGAGTGAAACATTTAAACGGGTCGTTTAACATTATGCAGCGTAGCATGTAACAGACAATTCAGTATTTCTCCGCCGGAATTGATACAATCAGTAAAAGATTTGGTATTTGAAGGGCGGTCAAAGTGCAAGCTCAATACAGTGTTACTTAGATTGTAAAAATTAATTAACTAAAATGCTGAAAATACGACTTCGGGAATTCCCGATTTAGTGCACAGAAAAATACGCGTATAATCCATACTGACTGATTTGAACTGAGCTTGGATGGATAAAGCTTTACAGATACCTTCCGTTTATTCTGCGGACGTGACGTTCACTTAAATTTCAACTTTCAAACAGATTGGCCGAAGAAGAAGCAAATTGGATGCCATTCGGCTTTGCTTTGTGTCTGACTAGGACTTTGTTGAGTTGATGGTTTACGTAGAGTGACTCATATCCGGCTAATAATATAGCTTGGTGGTCACTGCTTGCCAGGTTGGATGAGAAGAAAATATTGACTCACTTACTGCAAGCAAAATAGTGAAAATGGAGGAAAGTTCGACCTACAGCCCAACACAAGCCCTTCCTTCATGCAGCCGTGCACTAGAGTTCGTTTTCTGGATTCTTTATGGCTCTATAGGGGTGATAATATTTGCTGGCAACTTTTTCACGTTAGTCATCTTTGTTAGCACGAAGAGACTTCGTCAGAGTTACATGAACATCTTTTTACTTAGCTTAGCAGTAGCTGATCTTATGATGGCCGTGTGTGTTGTTCCTTTTGTTGTCTTATGCGTCGGTTGCAACACATCTTTCAAGTTCTGTTGGCTCATGGCTGGCCTCAAGGACATTGCCTTAGGTGCAACAGTGCTTAGTCTAGCTGCCATTTCGCTTGATAGATTCCTTGCAGTGGTAAGACCTTTACGCTACCAAAGCGAAATGACAAGCAAACGCATGACTTGTATTTTGTTCGGAGTTTGGTCTTTCAGTTGTTCGTTTGCCTTCATACGTCAATCGTGGATACACGCAAAGACGGCTGATGAAGCGCTGAGAATCGACATGATCTACTACAGCATTTTAAGTTTTGTCTTCGTCTTGTTGCCTATCTTAGTGATTCTTGGGATGAATATAAAGATAATTCAAGCGATACGAAGGCAGAGTGGACGAATTCACCGACAAAGAAACACAGACGACCGCGCAAGTGACGAGACAAACCAGGAAACTCGGTTGGAAAGAAATCGAGCGAGAAGAGGAACTTTATCGTGTATTTTAGTAGTTTTTATTTTCCTTATCAGTTGGCTTCCATTAGCATTCACAAATTTTAATTCTGTATTTGGTCGGCCCGAATTGGTTACTCCTACTCTGCTGAAAGTTGCATGGCTGCTTCTATTTTTACAATCATCTGTAAACCCTTTTATTTATTGGTATTATCGATCGGAATTCAGGCAAGCAGCATACAAGTTAATTGGTTGTAAATTCACAGGAACAAGAGCAGTCTCCATTGAGCAGAGAAATGACGTCACCACTTGAACAAAGCCTGAGCTGTGGCAACAAAGGGCATCGCAACCTCGTTCCCAGGGCCACTCCTCTTCCGACAGGAAAAGGAGAGACCCTGGGAACGAGGTTGAGAGAACTGATAGATAAGCGAAGAGAGAACAATTAAAGGATTTAAATTACAGTGGTGCCTGCCCCGTTTGCTTCGTACGTTCTGAAATAAAATTACAAAGTAGAATATAAAGCACTTATAAGGTCAAAGCGGAATACTTTCAAAAGGCCTTTCATATGGGATTACTACTTTTAGATTTCCTGTTCAGAGGCTAAATATGTAAAGTCGGAAGCACATCAGTATGTACTTTAAAATCTTACAGAAATATAAGAAAAACGTGGATTTAATTTTAGACGCACCTTAATATATGTTTGCAACTGATACAAATTCTCGATCTTTTACAAATACGATTCTAAGATATCCGACATCCCGCCTCTGGTCTGCTTAGTTATGTCAGCAAATCTGTTGTTAGCTCATTGTCGCTATCGGAAATTTTCATATTTTTTGTGACATCGTGGTCGGTATTGAGGCAAATATCTGGAATATAGCAGACTAAGTTCAAAGCAAGGTGAGCTACTTTCGGACATATCGCGTAATGCACGCAACTAAGTCAGATAGATTAAAACGCTATATTTTATCAGGACATTGTATCAATCAAAAAGCATTAAATGGAAATGAAAATACGCCAATAATGGGTACGTGGCTTTTGTAAATTGTAATACAAAATCTTCTCAGTATCTGTTCAATACGGGTAACAATTATTCCACTAGTGCGCGTTGGATATGATATGCTTGATAACCAACAAGGCGTGCCACTGATCAAACAAGCTGGAGAGTCAGGGAGAAAATGATAGAGTTTCATTTTGCAACGAAAACGAGAAGACGATTTCGAATGGCTTCAGGCGTGGTATAAGGCTGATAGCTTGTATCCGCTATGCCAATCAAAACTCTGGAACTGCGTCATCCATATATCCAGTTTTAAGTAAATGGAATAAGACCCCTTATTATTCAACATATTGTAACACTGCACAAATATGGTTATGGTGCACTCGATATTCCGTCCGTACACGAAAGTTATCCGGATATACGTAATTTCCTGTGTCGGGAAAAACTAGCAAAATAAAGATCGTCTTTAACTTTTCTGCCGATAAAACTGTGCTTTGTTATCAATGTGTTGAATAAAAAAATTATCCTGCTCAATCTTGCGGAATATCCCCCTAATTTTAGCGAACTCGGCCTACGGCCTCGTCGGCAAAGTATCAGGCGACATTCCGCGCGATTTTGCAGGACAATTATTTGGTGTATGCTTTTAAAAATCTATTGTTGTTAAACTTTTACTGTTGTCGATTTCTTCAAAATGACAATTTACTCTTGGTTACGGTTGACAATACAAAATCTCATAATGTCCTCCCTATTTCTTCTATGTTTTTTGTTTCCTTTGCTGCGTTCTGTTGAGGAAATCGACAACAGTGAAAGTTTAACAACGATAGATTTTTAAAAGTATACACTAAATTATCCTGCGTTTGTATTGTATTGTATGTATGCAAGTATAAGCAAAAATGTAAGGCTTTTGGTTGTACCCATTGCAACCTGGTTGCACCATGATGAAGCAAAGCCAACTAGGAAGCCTTTTAGAAAAGTACATTTATTAGAACTAGGAGCAGTGCTAAATGAAAAATTACAACAGGGTTATTTCAGAAAAGGGCAGGTGCATTTCGCAAATAGGTTCATTAAGTATGCACAAGACGGACGCAATTAACAGAAAACTGTTTAATTTCGGAACTTTGTTGCTTGGAAATGAAGACTTAAAATTGATTGAAATCAACCTTCAGCTGTTCAGAACAGATTAACCTGCCCTTATCTCAAAGTGCCTATTCTCCGTACTCATCGATATCAATATTCTTTTAATTTTACTTCTAAGAATTTCGTGGGAAATCAAACCCTACGTCCGCTATTTGATCATTTTTACTTTACTTGTAACTTTCACACATCAATGTCACTTTAAAAGTACTATTTGTTAAAAAAAAAGATGCGATTATTGTTATTTAAACAATTTAGTTCTTCCTATCGTTTCATTTTTCTTGATGAACCCGAACGTGAGAACACCGAAATTAAAACTGAGCTGAGAGCACAAATGGAACTTGATCCGGTTTTCAAGGTCAATACCTCTAACACTGCTAGGATGGGAGATTTCCCAACAAAACATACCCAGTCTGTTAAATGCCAGGAAAATTTAGAAAGACCGTTTTGGATTCTGTTCGGTGCGTTGGGAATTGTCATTTTTCTGGGCAACACCGTCACTATTGCTGTATTCCTCGCTAACAAGAAAATGAGACAAAGCAAAATGAACATTTTCCTTGTCAGTCTTGGCTTTGCGGATGTCATGATGGCTTTATTGATCATCCCTGGTTACGCTATTTTCTGCACGGGTTGTCAGTACTCTCTCACTAAACACTGCTGGTTCATCGGAGGAGCACGTTTCGTGGTGTTCCCTGCCACAAAATTTAACCTTCTCGCAATCACCTATGATCGCTATTTAGCCGTGTTGCGGCCGCTGGAGTATCATGCTAAAATGACCAAGAATCGCATCTTCTGGATTCTATTTCTGATATGGACCGTACCCATTGTCTTGGCTTTATTGCGCAACGCGTGGCAGCACAGCAGTTCAGTGGAGGAGTCGTTGAATATCGACCGCATTTACAGCACGGTGTTGATATTCGCATTTGTGGTGGTACCCGTTTTCATCATGATAATTGTGAATATCATGATAATACGAGCGATAAGAAACCAACATCAAACTGAACACAATTTTGCCGAGCTGTCGAGTCGCTACGGCCAAGGTTGCTGTGATCTAGATAAAGAAACGGAATTCACTGAAGGGCATCGAAAGCACAAAGGAACAATATCGTGTGTTCTCGTCGTTTTAATATTCATTCTTTGTTGGATACCGAGAGCTTTCTACAATTTTAGTCATGTTTTTGGTCGCCCTGATTTAGTATCGCCATTGCTTGTCAAACTTTCATTGTTTTTTCTATTCTTGCAATCCTCGGTGAATCCACTGATATATTCATTTTACCGCGAGGATTTCCGAACAGCTTTTTTTGACTTGTTCTCAAAGAGTTAATTAAGGATTCACATTTTGTGAAGTTAGTGTAACGATCAAGTATTGCACTTGTATCCGCTACATCTGATTGGATCGCAGCCAGGAAATAACACCTGTATCTTAATGTTCACATACATGACAGTTGGTCAATATGCCATTCAAAAAACAACTTATTACACAAAAACTAGCTTGGCTAAGTATTTTATCATCGAAGAATTTTTTTTCCAAGAGATAAGCCACTTTCGGTGTACTTGGTAAATCAGTGAAAGAACTGAACTTAAAAACCCAGTAGGGAATAGATTAATAATGTTCATGTTAACGTAATAAATTCGCGCAGTAGCGATTACTGCCGCTCAAAGTTCTTTTTACAATGCCATGTTTAAGTAGCTTCGCGGGATGATTAAAAATATAAAATCGGATCCCCGTCTACTTGAATTGTATTTTTCTTCTTGTTTCTAAAATTCAGTATAGATACAGATGAAGCCAGCATTGTCAGCTACAATCGACAAAGACTATTGGTCAATGCAAATAAAATCAATCTGATCGATATGAGAAATTATAACGCAGCTGAGGCTGAAAGCTAACTAATTTGCTGCTGTCCAAGTGATCGATAGGTAACAATTTTTCAGCGTCGGAGTTGGTACTTTGTTGCTAAGATATGTAGTATTTACAACTGATAAACTAATCACCAGGTAAGATGCTCTGTTTCGATGATGACACCTAGAAATTGACAGTTCTTCCGTGCTTAAAAAGCGTCAGTTTCCAGTGATAACTATTTGAACAAAGTAATGAAAGTACGCAAGTTCTGATTGGCTGGTCATGCAACCACTAATTATCAGGCAACGTGAAAGGGTGCTCAGTTCAACGCGTCAAACGAACCGGCTTGAACACAAAAGTGTGGATTTGTACTGTCGCGTAAATTTTACGTGCTTACAGAGGTAAATTTAGCTGGCTTTACGAAAGTAAATAAAATAAGCGATGTGTGAGCCGCGTGCGTAAACGTAAAAAGTTGAACAGCACGCCTCACCTTTTTACCTCACGCAAGACGTTCATACGTCGTTTCCTATTTTAATTGTTACGTACGTAAAGCCAGTCCAATGTACAACAAGTACGCACGTAAAATTTACGCGACAGTGGAAATCCACTTTTACGTCATTTAGGTCGGAACAAATTAAAAAGTTGACTCGCGTCAAGAGATAAAAAGCGATCTACTTTTGTGAAATTTGAATTGCCAAATTTAGCCTTGCGTACCACCTTAGTATATAAGGTATGAAAGCAAAGCTTGTTGCCAGGATATGCTGTGGGTGTTAGTCTTGCTATCGGTTGGTGGGTCGATCGAAGAGATGATCTCTGTACGATCACTGTTCGATCTTATGCCGTTTTGTTTCCTTTATGTTGATCTGGTCAACCTTCCCTTATCATTCAAAATTAAGAAAAAGTAATGACAATGAGGTTAGATAGCGGCATTCTGCTTTAGGTAGAAATAAAGTGCCACACAACTTAGATGTCTAGATCAGTAGAAAACTTAGAACCGAAGTTCGTTTGCCCTCAGATTATTATTTGCCCTCAGATTCATATTAGCTTTGAACTACGCTTGTCATTGTAGTTAGTGAGATTATAAGATCATGCAAACTGCTAATAAAACTGTAGTGTCTACGTCAAAAGGCTTTGTCCAATATCTGGCATGTTTAAAAAGCATGAACATAAACGTAATTAATTCATTAAAATCCGGACCAAAGGCTAGGCTGTATTTTGACAAAACCAAATTGCATGATATGATTTAAATGAGAAGTCCTTGAGGCGTGCCCTGACTGATAAATTTCTTATCACAACTGAAAAGAAGCTAAGGAGAAAATTTGCGACTCTAAACCCATTTCTTTGCTGTCACCGGGAATAGACGACTTCATCTCTGCAAGACATACAAATAAGCACACAATGGAAGTCCACGCCTGCAACTCTTCAACAGAAACGTTATTTTTTGTCTTATACAGTGCTGTCGGCGCCACAATTTTCGTTGGTAATATTTTAGCTTGTGTTGTTTTTCTCAAAACAGAAAAACTTCGCCGCAGCAAAATGAACATTCTTCTAGTAAGCCTTGCAGCATGGGACATACTTATGGCCGTATTAGTTGTCCCGTTTTACGGGATTTACTGTGGTCGTGGTTGTGAGTACTCGCTAACTCGGTTTTGCTGGTTAATGAGAGGAGCAAAGGATTGCGTAAAAATTGCCACAACCCTAAACCTTTACGCCATTACCTACGATCGCTATACTGCAGTATTACAGCCGCTCCGGTATAGCTCCAAGATGACTTCTAAAAGAGTTGCCGCCATTTTAGCCGTCGTGTGGTTGTTGCCGGTGGTTTTGGCGGGAATTCGAAACTTTTGGCAGCACAGTCGTTCTGAGACTCGCTTCGCAAACAAACTGTACGACAGTGTCATAGTCTTGGGCTTTGTTGTGTTGTTGGTCATTTTAATGCTGATAACAAACGTGAGGATTATGAAAGCAATCAGGAAGCAAACCGAACGGGAAAAAAGAGACTCACAAGTTGCTACAATAACTGCAGCTTTAAATCAAAAACGCAAAGGAACGATCGCGTGCATTGCAGTTGTACTCGTGTTTGTTGTTTGTTGGGTACCGCGGGCTGTTTATAACTTTAGCTTTATCATCAACCCGCCTGGCCTAACGAGTCCTTTGTTTTTCAGAATTTGCTTCTTGTTTTTGTTTCTCCAGTCTTCTTTGAATCCACTTATTTATTGGTTTTACAGGCAGGAGTTCAGACAAGCAGCATTTTCGTTGTTGAAACGTCGCCTTAATTGCTATCGAGGGAGCTGAGTCAACACGATCGGCCTCTGTAAGGAGTGTCTCGTTCCTTTCCGAAACAGGTCAGAAACAGTCGGCCGAAATCGTGACCAAGGGATCGTTCCGAAGATGTCACGAAGAAAGATCGGAACGATTTCGAACCAGACCTAACATTCAGCCGATATTGTACACAACCAGAAAAGGAGAAGAAAAACTCCCTCTGGGTACAAATAAGTTTAACGAAAAAGGTGCACTGTTTGAAATTAATATATTTTTAAAAAAATTTCCTTAAGTATCGATTCAGTGAATAAATCAGTGAACCCTAGGCCTAACTTTGGGTTGTGATTTTCGCAATACCCAGAAACTAAGAATCGAAAAACACGGATTGTACGTTCAGCTTGCTATAATAAAACTACAAAGAACTTATGAAATACAACTGTTGTTTCTTCATCTTGTTGGGACATAGCTGTCAAGCGGTGAAATCTTGCGGGCACGGACAACACCTTTTTCATCATTTTATTTGCTAAAACATGTTTTGTTAGGCTGAGGTACCCTTCAGTACAGGAAGTAAAAGCGTTTTTTCATTAAAAAACTGGTACGGTGTCAACCATTAATCAAACTAATTCTGACAGGGTGGTCTTTGCCATCGATCTTGCACAAGGACAGGTGCACTAGGTGAAATTAAAGTCAGAAATCGCATACTACCTAGATTCACTATAAAATTGAACTGAATGGAACATGATTACTAAGCACAAAGTCCAACATTATTGCTCATTGCGAGATCATCACAAAATTGAATACGTTTCAAATTCTCGTTTAATTCTCCCTTGCTTGTTTGCTTGTTTGCATTTTCTGACAATTTTCTTCGGAAGAATTCAAACATGCAATCATAATTTCAATAGCGCGGAAAATTTTCTGTCAGGGAATATTCTGGAAAACAGGCAGGTCAAGGGCTCCAGCGGGAATGCAAAACTGTGCGACGGATCTGAAATTCTTGAAGGAAAAATGTAAAAGCGAGAAGAAAAAATGAAGATACCAAATGTTTAACAGATGCAACTCCAAATCATTTTAACCCCTAACCTGGGCTAAAACCTTAACTATCTTTCTTTTCTTTTTTTTTTATTACTTTTTTTTCCAATTAATTGGTTTAATTGTTTAGTGGGGTATTTAACATCTTTGCCTTATTTATAACCATGCATATGCCTTAAAAAGTGCTGTGAAAGTTAAAGTGGTAAACATTTAACACGGGGAAAATATTCAATTCTTTAAGCTGAACTGATTAACAGATAAATTTAAAGTTAAAAGTTGAAAGCACAGAGAAGACAAGCAGCGTTAGAAAATGTTGTTTTCGTATCTTTATTGTCTACTTACCTATTTACAGCTTCTTCAAGTTCTTCGTTTTGGCAAAATTTATTTACAAGTTTTCACTTTTTTCGCGTTCTTTTCAGATGTACACCTATGTCTATCTGGATTTAGCAGAAACTAACTCAACAGCAGGATCAATTCTTCTAGATTTGCGCCATTTTATAAGCCTTAATGCAGCCGTCCTAAACTCAGACCGGTAGAATGAGTATATAAAAGGATTCGCCGACGATTGCAGGAAAATACAAAAGAACGCCATCTTTAGGAATAATGGGGTTGTTAGTCCCGGTGGTTTGATTATATAACTAAGATTATACACGATTCGAGGAAGCCAACATATCAAGAAAACAAACACGACCAAAATGCACGCCCTTGTACCTTTTTTGCCTTTTCTTTCTTCACCTATGGTGGTTTGCCACGCATCACGTCTGCTACCCTCGGTGATATCTCGCTTTGTGTGCTTCTTGATAGCCATCATAATTTTCACATTTACAACAAAGAGAACAAGAATTGAAAAAACGACAAAAATAATAGTTAGAATAGAGTCATATAGTTTGTTCGCATAACGCAGTTCGTTGCCTTCCATAGTGTGGTGCCAGGTGCTTCTGACTCCCGCTATAACCACGGGCAGCATCCATACTGCCGCCAAAATAGCCGTCACACGCCGCTTGGTCATTTTCGCGCCATAATGAAGAGGACGGATTACAGCCAGATAACGGTCGTACGTGATGGCACAGACATTTAGCGTCGAAGCAAGGAGAATGCAGTCTTTTGCTTTTCTAAATAACCAGCAATATCCAACAAGCGAATATTTACAACCGTGGCTGCAGTAAACAGGGTAAAATGGAACGACGAAAATTGACATTAATACGTCCCAACACGCTAAACTTACGAGAAACACATTCATAAAGTTCTTTCGTAGACTTTTTGATGTCACAAAAACGACACAAGTGAAACTGTTTCCAATGAAAATCACAATCCCGATTAAACAGTACAAGAACCAAAATACGATTTCAGTTGATTTGTCGCAATGACCATGATGTGACGAGGTGTTAACATAAGCTTCGTTGCCCATGCTAAAGAAATTCCCCGGCAATTTGCTGTTGTTCGTGATATCCTCCATTCGGAGTACTAAAATTGCCTTGTGATCCGTCAAAAACGTAAACGCGCTTAAGTTGAATTCTCAAACTGCTGATCACTGCAAAGTGAATATTGCCAACTGGTCGAACTGCTAAACGAGAAATTTACATACCAGCTGTTTCTGATAATTTGACATAACCGCAAACCAAAATGAAATATTTACTCGACGTTAAGCGTGATTGGTAAGCATTGTACGTGCTTCGTCCTTTTTCGTCAAAACAGTGCTTCAGAAACAGGTTTCTTGTCAAAAACATTCAACACCCACTTGCATAATCAATGACGTGTTCAAGTTACGTGTACAGATCACGTAGCCTGTGAAAATACTTGAGGTGGTGTGAGTGACGTGACAAAATGCCCAAAAAGACCGCTGGCACAGTATCTCGATGGTCTTTTTGGACATTTTAGAGAGATTTAGCATCGCGTTTACGGCAAACGGCAAACGCCAGGCTGAAATTTTCTCTTTGATGAAAAACAATGAAGCTTTTTTGGTTTAAGCTTATCTCCACCCAGTCAGCGACAGCTATCGAGCAAACACGAAAAAGAGAGCGGAAGTGAGTACGAGAACACAAGTTTATGCATCTTAGAACAAACAGCAGCTTGACGTCAGTTTCCCGTTTGGCGTTAGCCGTAAACGCGAAGCTAAATCTCTTGTCACTTGACTCACACCAACTCAAATCACATGACAAAAATTAAGATCGAAAACTTTGTATTTTTGCATCCTCAAAACTACCTTGTTTTCTAAACTCGTTTGGTGCTTTTAGAAACTTGACTTCAGCAGCTTTTTACATTTTACATCTATCCTGGCAGTTGATAACTTATATTCATAACTGTTACAGTCAATTGCTCTGCCATGTGAAGATTCCTGTTTCTGAATAAATAAATAAATAAATAAATAAATAAATAAATAAAGGAAACTGAAAATGATCTGTCCACTATGCCTACCTTTGATCAGAGGAAATTCACAGCCCTTTTTTTTTTCTTTGTGCATGTTTATCTTTTACCAATTTTCTCTTAGTAATTAATTTTTAGAAATTAGTTTAAGCTCGAGGTCGCCTTCCGGAGGGCGAATCATGACCAGAAAATCATAACAGGCGACTTGTCCGTGTTTGAAAATATCGTGACTGGGTCCGGCTTCACACCTGAGAAAAATCGACCGTTATTTCAGTTAGTTTAGTAAGCTGAACCACACACGAAGGTAATGCCGGATGAAACCGGGCTCCCTTTAGCAACTGGAGAACGACTTAACTATAAAGATGTATGCTTAAAGCGAACGACGTTTCAACCGTTCAAAGGCCATTTTCAAGTTCAGTGTTTAGGATAACGTTTCCAAAAAAAAATTGCGTCCGTTGAACGGCTTCATAATGGAAGAATGTGACTTCTGTCATTTTCTATTCACACAAAGCCGATGAGTCTCCTGTGACATTAAATAATGATCGAGCAAAAGGAAAGTAAAATTGATATGAAATGCAAAAACTGAAAGACAAATCGATTATCTATATTCATTCGCCCTCCTGTTTTAACGGACTTAAATTACCGCAAATTAAACTGAGCTACTAATCCCATTTTTTTGCCAAAAGAAATGCAAATGTTTATCCATACACTTTTTGTAAGCCGGCAACACCATAATTACGTCATTAAATTAAATAGATCGATGAACTAAGTTTTGTCAACAAAAGGCAGCGTTTAACTGGCGTCAGCTGGAGTGCGCCCTCCCACTTACGACTTTGCTAAATGCACGATTAAGCGAAAACGCGTGGTTATTTGAAGAGCAATCATTGATTCTGAATTTGAGTTCAAGATAATTATGCGCAGGTCAAGTTAACAAAACAACTCAAAACCTTTCAGAGCCTTCATCGCTTAAGAATCTCTCCTTAGACAAGGGCTTGTCAAAGCCGTATCTGTATCAAATATCCTTCTCTTTTGTTCCAGGCGTGATTTCGTGTCGACAGCGCTTGAAATACGTGATGTTTTTCATTGGATCTAGTTTACCCACGCGCGCAAACATGACGCTGCAAGACGTCACATTCTTTGTTAAATATTCCTCCGCATTAAATTCGTGTAGGCAAACCCTGTTGTTTTTCAAATAAAAACATTTATCGACCTTAATTCGAATAACCAATTTCACGATTTTGTTATCCTATATTTTTCCTGGTAACAATCTACTCAAATCTAGTATTTGTTGTCAAACCGATGTAGTTTTTCTTAACATAAAAAAATTAAAAGTTTTTTAGAACCTTAACTTTAAGATGTTTTCCTTTTCATTAGTCAGATTAGTGATCTAACCCAAGAGATTTGCACCAGCATCAAAATAAATTCTGATATCAGAATATCAGACACTTCCTTTTAGCACACACTGATTGGATAAAATCATTGACCAAGTCATTTTCAAAACACATACGATAAACGATCTCATGTTTTCTAATAATTTTCCAAGTACGCTTTTCATTTTCCTTGCCTAAATCTTGATTACGACTAAATTTCCTCATTCAAATTATCGCTATTGTTATTGAACATCCGAGAAAAGGGAATTGTTTGAAATGTCCAAACAACAGTTCTTTCCTAAGGGAAGAACTTTTCGACTTATACATCCATACAATTTTGCCATAATATTGCTTGTCCTTTTACACAAGAATCGTGCAAGTCTCATAAAGATATGTCAAGTCACGAATATTACAGTCGGTAACAATTGTTGGCACAGGTCTAATTTTGCATTGCAAAACAATTTTTTCCTTTACCAGTTTACATTTTTATTAAATTCAGATGATTTTATCGATGACAGTTATTGAAACATTTTTATTTGCTCTTTTTTTTTTGCCATTTATTTTCCATAGCTGTTTCGGCCACAACACTGGCTGTTATAGTTCTCAGTTTGTTGTATCAATGATAAAATGTCGGCTCTCGCTTGGTGATATGTTTTGTTTTGTATATTCGCTCGGTATCCCATTTAACGAACGTCCTTAATTGAAGTTTCGAGTGGCAATTCCAATTACAAGGAAAATATTAGCACGCACGTATTTGACATTCAGGAAAATTAAACGGACTTCCTTAATTCGTTTAACCTGTACATTTTTGGAAAGAAAATGAGTCAACGGTGTGAAAACTGCAGTCTTTGCATTTAAACGCACCGCACCGATGTCTAAACCGTATTTCCGTTGTGTCAATGATCTTAATAACTTTTTTGGGGGATTGAAAATGAGCCGATTTTGAATGTTAATTAGTTTAAAATTAAATTTCCTTTCACACAGCGGGTCACAGGTGAAGGAGTGGAAACGTTTTAAAAGGATATATCCATAATGAGAAATATGCTATTCACAAGAAGAAAAGAGGATTTTAGGCACTGAGTCAGTCTTGGAGCTATGATCTAAATAGCAGTGAGTTGAGTGTGCTTTGTCTTTTAGGAAATCCTCTTATTAATCGCGCGTTAATTCCAATCCGGCGTTGTAGAAATTTTACATCGCGTGTCCGCAATCTAGCAATTAGTCAAGCACATGCGCATTCTGGGGCACTTCAGATGATTAAGGCAACTATTGAAAAGACAAGGCTCATTCCTATTATGAAGCAAAGAGTAGGAGACTTATCGGCTTATACCCCAGGCGACGGATAAACGAAATTATCATCAATTAGTATGGCCAAAACTGATTGTGTTGTGTGCTGACTAATCTTCAACTTTATTAAAATGCACCTGGTAATATGTAAACATATGTAAATTACAAATAGGAGGAAACTAAAATCGTTTGCTTAAAGTGTCAATATCAGACGCAGCTCTAGTGTCAACTGATTGAATAAGCGAACTGAAACATGCAGCGTTTTTCTAACTTCACAAACGGCAGTTCCAGCATCTCTAATCACTCACAAGCCGCAGCAATGAATTGCGATGAAAAATTACAGCAAATATTCTGGATCGTAAACGGATTCACCGCTTTAATCATTTTGACGGGAAACTCTCTGACGTGCGTGATCTTTCTGTCCATAAAGCAGTTTCGACAGCAACCTATGAACATTTTTCTTGTCAGCCTCGCGGTCAGCGACATTTTAATGGCAGTAATGGTGGTACCAGGCTACGTGGCCTTTTGCGCTGCTGGTTGCTCGTATCTCTCATCCGACACTTGCAGGATTTTGGCACAAACTAAAGACATCGTTTTTAGTTCTACCTTTTTCAGCTTGTTAGCCATCACCTATGATAGATACCTGGCTGTTTTGTGCCCCTTGCAGTACTGTAGCAAAATGACCCGCCGTAAAGTCACTTGCATCATCGTCGCGATCTGGATTTTTCCCGCCATCGTTGCAACCGCGCGAAACATTTGGTGGTTCACCCAACCAGATGACAAAGCAACGAAGATCAATCGAGTATACAACGTAATCTTAGTGTTTTTACTCGTCGTGGTACCCGCATTTATCATGACTCTTGTAAACGCCCTCATCTTTCGTGCTATTCAAACGCAAAGACGAAAAACAGTGCCCTTGAGACTAATTAGCTCGACGGTAAACCAGGACCGCGGGGACGATTCCATCCATCCTGATTCCATCTCTTGTGGTGAGACGCGTTCAGAAAACACCAGAAAACGCAGAGGATCTACCGCTTGTGTGGCGGTTGTGTTAGTTTTTGTGTTGTCATGGATTCCCCGTTCAGTTTACAACTTCGCTTTTGTGTTTGGTCGTGCAGATCTTGTTACCCCACTCCTGGTCAAGTTGTCCATGTTTTTTCTACTAATGCAGTCTTTCATAAATCCATTCATTTATTCGTTTTATAGGGCGGAGTTTCGGCAAGCGGTCAAGCGGATACTCAAATGCGGTCGATAGACTTTGAAGTGACGCTAATTCGAAGCAGCTGGCAACTTGCTTGGTTTCTTTGTTTTGTTTGTATTTTTTTCTAACCACTTAACCTTTTTACTGTACTGTTTTGACGATGTCAACAGAGATTTTTTTTTTGTTAGCATGCTGTAGTCACGGAAGTTACAATCAAGCTGTTTCTAAAAGTCCTTTAGCAACTGAGCGTTATTTATTTTGTTACGATCATTACGAAAAAGGCAAATCCTAATTCCCTCCTGCATTTTATACTCAATTCCAGTCTGCGGCCGCATACACGTTTTATTTAAAGTGTTTTCAACGATTTCCTCAGGGCAATATAATTCCATTTTTGAGGTTAAAAACTCACCACATCCAGAATGTGTCACAAATTTTGGCAAAACGTTTGCCGATGGCGCAAGCTCTCCGACCAGCTTTATCTGTCAGTACTCTCATTCACAAGTGCCGCTGACATGAACGCACCAAAAATTTGACAGTTGTTGTAAAAACTTCCTTTCAGTTTAGGTTTCATCAGAAACTCTAATTCATAGTCGGGAATTTTAAAGAACCAGGAGAGCTAATCAGAATATACTACCCTGTACTATAGTAAATTCACTCGTGCGGCGAGTGTGTAGTAAAAAATTTACATCACGATGTACGCAGCTATTTCAATTAATCAATAAGGGTAAACTGATCAAGGCGTTAAAGATTTGTATCGCAATATTTGTAGAAATAAAGGGTCAGGAGTGTAGCTCTCTTTAAGCTTACAAACTTTTCTTGGTATATTATTGTGCGAATTTTTTTTTAATTCATTGAACTAGTCTTTTGGCATTAAAGACGAAGGAGTAGCGTTAGTTGAAAAGTTCATGAACACCCTTACTGAGTTTGGATTTGACACCCATAAAATGCGAATACATGGATATGACGGTGCTGCAAATACGTCAGGAGTACACAGGACAATTAACAGGTACCAGAGGCAGTGTACTGCCACTGTAAGGCTCACCGCCGTATATCTTGCCATTGGTCATGTGTGTGAGCAACCCTTGATACGCAATATGTTAAGCACTGTACAAACCATCGCGTTTGCGTTTGACTTTTTGGCAAACCGACTGCTGACTTTTCAGGAGTCCGTCTATCAGAATGCCCAAGTAAGGCATGGATAGGCGTACAAAGCTACGAACTTTGTGCGAGACAAGATGGGCGAATAGGGCTGATGCTTTATGTAACTTCCGTGCAGCGTTCCCAATCGTAGTTCAGGCGCTTGAGATCTTGTCCCAGGATGGCGATGGAAAGGCAAGGGGTTACTTATGCTCTGATAAAGCAGTTTGATTCCATTATTGCTTTATATGCAGCAGAGCATGTCCTTTCCAACACACTTGCCTTGTCAACTATGTTGCAAGGAAAGAGCGTAGATCGCATCGAGGCAGCCCAAGAAGCGAGAGTCATGACAAATATCATGAAGGCTGAGAGAGGCCTACTACTAGTAGGTGCATAAGACCAACACTCTCTGCTCTGTGCCGCCGTCTTGGCTACATTCCAACTCTTCCACCCTGCCTTGTTTCTCTCCCTCTCAACAGCCCTTCTCCAAGTGGTCTTTGGTGTCCCTCTCGCCCTTCGTCCTTCTGGAGTCAAAGAAGGAGTCCACCCCAATGCTGTAAAACAGCCGTTTTCCATCTTCTTCGTCGTACCTCGCAGCTTATTTCATTGATCTCTGCCATCTCAACTACTCTCTTGTTCGTCATTCTTTGCTGCCATTTGATCTTTATTATCCGTCTAAGCCACTGGCATTGGAAACTATTCAGTTTTCGTTCGTCAGCCTTTGTGATCTTCCACGTTTCACAGCCATATATCAGGACCGGTCGAACCGCTAAAGTCTTGAATATGTGTATCTTGGTTCTGCTTCCTATTCCTCTCGCTGCCCACACCTTCCCTAGCCTCTGGAATGCACTGCGAGCCTTCTGCAGTCGGTTCATAATATCTTTACTGCCTCCACCCTCCTTATCTACAGTAGCACCTAGATATAGAAACTCCTCGACGTCTTCCACCTCCCTGCCATTCACCACGATGCTCTCCCTGTTGCTAGCATATTCATTTCTCGGTGTATTGCACTTTCATGCTTTGAGTTTAAGGCCTACTCTAGCTGCTTCTTCTGTCAGTCTCCTAATCTTCTCGTGCAAGTCATTAAACTTGGATGACGGCAGGGCAATGTCGTCTACGAAATCCAGGTCCTCCAACATTGTTGCGAAATTCCACCGTATCCCTCTTCTCTTGTCTGCTGTTGCCTTCCTCATGGTCCAAACCAGGGCCAGTAAAAACAAGAATCCTGACATCACACATCCCTGCTTTACTCCAGACTTGATCTTGAACCAGTCTGATGTCTCACTTCCGTCATTAACTGCGCACTCGAAGTCCTCGTATATGTCTGCTATCACTCCCACTATCTTGCAAGGTATCCCATAGCTTCTCATGTTGCTCCATAAGCTTTCTCTGTGTACCGAATCGAGGCCTTTCTCTAAGTCCACAAAGTGTATGTACAGACCTGCCCTCCACTCATTTTCCTGCTCTAAGATGTTTCTCAATACTGAAAGAACTGCTCAGTTGTGCTTCTCTTTGGCCCAAACCCAGTCTGCTCCTTTCGACGCTTCTTGTCTAGACCTATATATATCTTGATCCGCTCTAGCATCATCCTGAAAAATATCTTACTAATGGACATGACGGGTAGTAAAGTCACTCCTCTCCAGTTGTTACAGTCGCGCAAATCACCTCTCTTGAATATCTTGACGATAAGCCCCTTCTTCCACACTTCCGGCCACTTCTCAGATTCCCAAAGCCTGTTACAACATCTAGTCAGCCTACTTGTAGTGTCTTCCATGTCAGCTCTCTGTAAGTCTGGGCCCAGTTCATCTACTCCCGCTGCTTTCCCTCGCTTTGTCATCTTAAAAGCACTCTTAACCTCTTGTACTCTCCATCTTCCTAGATCTATTTCCTCAATCTCTTTCAGTTCTTCTCCCCACATCTTCTTCCACTGGACTTATTGGGACATCTCTGTTAAGCATTTCACTAAAGTGCTCCACCCATCTCTGCAGCCTTTCTTGCGCTTCTGTCTTGAGCACCCCTTGTTTGTCTTTCACGCCTACTTCTTGTCTCTTCCATTCCCCGGCTATTGTCTTGGTTATGTTGTGTAGCTCCTTGTTTCTACCATTCTCTTTTCTGCTGCTGCATCCCTCTCCTCCATCCAATTCCTCTTATCCTCCCTAGCACTTTGTTTCACTTCCTTGTTTTTCGCATTGTATTCTTGTCTCCTTCTCTGTTTCAATCGTTCTGATCTTGCGCTTCCATTTTAAGTTTTGCCTCTTTCCTCTCCTTAATTTTTTCCCATGTTTTGTCCCCTATTCATGGCTTGCTCTGCTTTTTTGACCACCCAATAACTTTCTTCGCAGCATTTCTAAAAGTCTCCAAAATCTTATCATGTTCTTCCTCTGGATCGTGTTAGTGTTCCTTTATTGGTTTTGATCACTTTTCTTTCAATATCGGTTCGACGCTTTCCTGAAGTTTTAGGAAAATCCAAAAATCCAAGATGGCGGATCCAAGATGGCCGCCATCTGGTAATGTTGACATAATTATCACGCCACATGACGTCATAAATTCCCATTGTGGACCTCAAAAGAAATGTCTTTGGACGTACTATTTATCCTCCAATTCTCACTGCCATAGCTTTTGTTCCTACCAAGTTATGGAGGCGGAGGAGGGAGGGAGGGGGGGGGGGGGGTGATATCCGCCCTCCCCTTGGCCCCAGAAGAAAAAAAAAAGCCCGGTCTAGACCCATAGGGTTAATAGAATCTAGCGGGTATGCTTGACCTGGTACGACTGTAAATAAAGTTTTTCAATGGAATTGTAGGGGTATCGAATGATCTTTGCGAGCGTTTGCGAGCATGCGAGCAGTTTTTTTATTTTTGCGAGCACGAGCAGTTGTTAAATTTTTGTTGCGAGCAGTGAGCACTTTAGAAAAATACAGACGGCGAGCAGCGAGTACTTCTAGTACTTTGCAATTTTTTTGCTAGCCGAAATCTCTCTTTTATTAATAGGATACGTTGTTTTAGGCCAAGTAATAGCTAATAATCTGGCTGACACCCTCAAAACAGAACAATAGTTACAGGCTGAACTGTTGAAAAAAAGACTGAAGCCAGAGTTAAGGATGTTTAAACTTTTTTGTTTTAACCCTATCATAACTGATTTATCGTTTTTATGTGTAAAAAAATAACTACAAAGAATTAACGAATTTCGAGCAATCGAGCACATGTTAACGAGGATGCGAGCATGCGAGACGTTGCAAAAACTTTGCGAGCACCCGTGTAATTTTTTTCGAGCAATTTGAGCGAAGGACAAATTTTGCGAGCACTTTTAAATTAAATGGGACCATTCGATACCCCTTATTGTTAAAGGAATTGAATTAAAAATAACTCAGCTTTAAAGGTCAATAAATGGAGGGAGAGTTATAGAGATGGAGTGGAAGGCTAAATGAAAAATTTCGGGGGGCGGGGTGGGGAGGGTGGCTTTTATACATAGGGTATAGACAAGAGACTCTTGGTATAAAGGGACTTAATAGAGCTTTTACCATATGAGTCCTATTTTTGTTGGTTTTTCTACGGATGGATGCACGTGAAATGCCTGCGAGTATAAAACTGTGAACTTTAGCTGCTTCCCGTTCCATAAACTGAAGTGTTAGCGAAATTAGGTGTTTGAATGGGTAACATTAACTTAGCGTTTTTATAACTGATAGGATCTGGCGTATGCGCTGTGCTATGGAAAGATCTATTTATAAGTGTTTGCGATAGACATGCCCCATTGAAGACTAAACGCACGCGGCCCTCTAGAAGTCTCCTTGGATTACTACCGTACTGAAAAAACGGATGAACTTCAGAGACCGTCTTAAGAGGAAAGCTATTAAAACCAGAGATCCGTCCACGTGGAACCAATTTCGAAAAACGAAAAACCAAGTAAATGGGGAAATCAAGTCTGCTAAAAAGGCCTACTACAAAACTGTCTTCAATAGTTGTGTTAAAGATCAACGTAAAACCTGGAAAACGGTCAACAAATTGACATCTCGCAAATCAAATAAAACTGTCATAAATGAAATACAATATCAAGGGCAAAATTTGAAGAGTCAAGCAGACGTCGCTGAATCATTAAATACTTTCTTTACTGAAATTGGACCTAACCTTAGCCGACATGTTGAGGATGTTGAGACCACCTATGAAGAATTTCTTTGTGCAACTGACAAAGAGTTCGTCTTTGGGGCCTGAACAACATCGGCACATATTTTTCCTCTGCTCTCAAAACTTTGTAAGTCTAAGGCTACAGGACTAGATAATATTTCAGCTAAATTGTTACGGAAGTGCCCGGATTTAATTGCAGTCTCTCACTTATATATTTAACCAACCCCTGTTAAGTGGTATTTTTCCTGATGAGTGGAAGTCTGCTAGGGTTACCCCATTGTATAAAAATTCTGGAAAACGCAATGATCCCACAAGCTATCGACCAATATCAGTAATCCCTGTCGTGGATAAAATATTTGAACGGTTTGTGTATGACCAGTTATACCACTATCTTACTGAAAACTGTATTCTTTCTCGTTATCAATCCAGATTTCGTTCTCTACACTCTACGGTTACTGCGTTACTCGAAGCTACGGATAGTTGGGCCATGAATATTGATCACGGTTTCGTCAATGTTGTTGTTTTTCTAGATTTAAAAAAGGCTTTCGACACCGTCGACCACAATATTCTATTAACAAAATTGCAATTCTATGTAATACGTGGTCTCTGTCACAAATGGTTTACGTCATATTTTAGCAATCGCACTCAAAACTCCTTTATGTCCACTCCAAAATTAGTCAAATGTGGTGTCCCCCAGGGAACAATTCTAGGACCCTTACTTTTTCTATTATATATTAATGACCTGCCTAATTGTCTGTATTTTTCACAACCTCCAATGTATGCAGATGACACCAGCCTCACCTTCACTAGCGCAGATTTAAAACGTATTGATGACTGCCTTAACTATGATTTAAACAGGGTGTATACATGGCTATCTGCCAATAAACTGACCTTGAATTTAACAAAAACTGAATTCATGTTAGTTGCGTCGAGACAGAAGTTATCAACATTTCCTGAAATTCCTTCTTTCAGCATAAATGACCATCCAATGGAGCAGGTGTCAACCACGAAATCTCTTGGTGTGCATATCGACCAAAACATGAACTGGGAATGTCAGAACATTTTTAAAAAGATTGCTTCTGCTTTGGGCGCAATTAAGCGAATAAGACATCGTATACCTTTTAACATATTAAGTAATGTATATGACGCCCCAGTTCAACCACAGTTTAATTACGGTAGTGATGTTTGGGGCAGCTGTGGCAGTGGTCTTTCTGAAAAGCTTCAGAAGCTCCAAAATTGTGCAGCCCGTATTTTAATGTGTGCCAATTATGACTCTAACATTGATGAATTGTTCCGGGTACTGGGTTGGCGTAAACTAAAATACCAAAGATTGGAATCAGCTGCTATTATGATGTACAAATCTTTACATGGAATGACCCCTGAATATCTGAGTTCTAGATTTGTTTCTCGAAACGACGTAACATCATATCGATTAAGGAATACTGAAAATAAATTGGCTCTTCCGCAGCCCCGCACCAATTATTTAAAGAAGAGTTTCTCTTATAGTGGAGCCGGGTTGTGGAACGGCCTATCTAGTGACCTTCGTGCAGCCACATCTTTACATGATTTTAAATCTAATCTACGTCACCACAGTTTTGAATAAGTTTTAACACGGCATCCTTGTAAAGCAGCTTTTAGTATGTGGTTAACAGTAGTTTAGGTAAGATAGGTTAGTTAGGTATGATTTTTGTTATCTTTTATCTTTTATCTCTGAATGTATGTCTAATATTTGTTGAAGGATTTACCGTGTCTAAATAAAGTTACCATACCATACCATACCATATCTCATGTGATCTCCCTCTCTCATTCTTGACTCCAGAGCTCTTCCCTATTGTGCATGACTGACGGCGGGAAGGGGTATGACGTTGACGTAGTCAAAGCCGAGCGGCTCTAGGGTCGAGAATACCTCCTCCCAAAGTGTTATATTTCATTTTCTAATAAATTCACAGGGCCCAGAGGAGTCAAATTTGATGTAAATTCCGGCTAAATTCCCTGGAAATGTGCGGCGCAAACCGATTTTGTCGATTAAAACACAAGCACGTGATCAAACAAAGTGGCATGGGATCTCATTACGCTTCCGTTGAAAGATTATCCCCAAGACACAACCCGCATGCATCAATGACTGTGGGCGCATCACCGTAGCTTACGGTGGGCTTAAGGCACTTCGTGCCATCGGCGACGATCGTTTCCCCAACAGGCCACCATACCTGGCTTGGGGATAATCTTTCAACAGACGCGTAATAAGATCCCATGACGCTTTGTTCGATCAGTATTTAAGGTTACCGGATATCCTCGAAAGACGTTTTTTTTTTTTTTTTTTTTTGCCAAAAAAAATTTTGAGGCCAAATGAAACATTACTAGCCTCTTTTCATTTTTAATAAAAAATATGTAAAACCCTGGTAACTCGAACTCTGAAGGGAAACGAAAAACTGTTCGAGTTAGCGGGGTTTCGAGTTATCGGGGTCGATTAAAATATTCAATTTTCCAGGTTAATAATTAATAGTCCATTGATTTTCAGCACTTTGGTATACAATACAGTGTAAATTAAACTTATTTCACGAGAAATTAATACATTTTACGACAACTGTAACGATAATGCATTCTTACGACAATGCAATACTGTGAATGTAACTTAGTTTATTTAATACACTCAATTCATGTTCCCTTTTCCGTCGTCCAGTCTTTGTTCTAGAATTCGATCACAGGATAAGAAAAACTAATGGGATATCTCAATGGGCACCCGTGGCGAGTTATAAGAACCAGAAATTCGAGTTATCGGGATAAATTTTGATCAAGGGAAACGAAATTTAGTTCGAGTTAGCGGGGGAGTTCGAGTTATCCGACTTCGAGTTACCGGGGTCCTACTGTATTACAAATGTTGAAACGTGCGCGAATTAAGTTTTTTCAAATGAAACTCTATCACCCGCCAGAGTGCTATAAGCCAATTAAAATGTGTCAGAGTCAGGGCTTCCCGTGATGTTTTTCGCGGTAAAACATCCTGAGTCGTTCATTTCAATAATAATCGATATATCGAGTTCTTTGAGGCCCTTTCCCTCCCCACATATTGCGCTCAACGCTGGCCTCCAGGTTGCAGGTGAAAATATCTCCATCAAACCTGCAAAGCAGAAAAACTCGGACATTGAACTGCAAGTTTGCGACGGCAATTTATTCGCATTGATAATGGTATATATAAACAGTCCTTCAACGTACCCCAGTGACCGCATTTCTGCCTGCAGCTGTTCTTTCGGATCGATGGGGCTCACCGTCGAGGCCACTGCAGTTTTCCTTTTCTTCGAAGAATTTTTTCTGCCCGGCATTTCGCAAGGAAATCCGAGAAATTCTGACTGGTAATAGAACTGCAGTTACGCACTCAACAATTTTCCGGCGCGACACCAATAATCTCAGGGAACTCAACCGTAGGTCTCCTGTAATTCTATTGGCTTTCGACGTCGGCGGCATCCACAGTGTTGAAATATGGCGCAGCAAGGGCGCGAAATGTTTGTAAACCTTTAGAAGCGGAACAACCTACTTCGTTTTTACGCGAGTGTGCTTTCTTTAAAGTAATTTATACGGTAGAAGAATTTGACGGATTGCCTTGAAATTTGGCCCGAAGATTCCCAAGACACCGAGCAAAAAAACTGTGTGAGGGACTTCCGTTTTGTAAAATTGATCTCCCGCAATGGCCTTCGTCGTAAAACGTATCGGTGAGTTTTTGATCATCAAAATTGACAGTAAAATTGCGAAGCAACCAATAGGAATATCGAAAAGGCCTCACACAGTTTTGAAGATTAATGCCTTGCGATTGATATGATGCAGTAGTTTTGATTCTGTGGTCGATACCCGATAAATTCGCTCAAAGAGACATCAGTCGTTTTGGGCTTTTGGTACGCACTCTCCTTACGGCTAGAAAAAATCAAAGCGAAATAATTTTTACCGGATAGTACATTTCATTAGCTTTGTACTGATATGTAGTTTATGGTTGGGAGCAACTAGGGAATACCCCGCCACTCCAAAAGTGACCCTGGAACGAGCGGATACATGGCTACGCAGCTACGCGGTTACGCGGCTACGCGGCTACTGGCTACGCAGCTACCTGGCTACGTGGCTACGCGGCTACGTGGCTGCTTGGCTACGTGGCTACGCGGCTACGCGGCTACGCGGCTACGTGGCTACGCAGCTACGTGGCTTCTCACACAAAGAACGAGGCATAGTCATACAGTCATGTACTTCTACGTGGCTACATGGCTACGCAGCTACGTGGTATCTGCGTAGCCACGTAGCCACTCTTTTCAGGATTACTTTTGGAGTGGCGGGGTATTCCCTAGTTAAAGATTATGGAGACCCGCGAAGGTATCCGGTAACCTTAAAGCAACAAAATCGGTTTGCACTGTAATTTTCCAAGAAATTTAGCCGGAATTTACATCAAATTTGACTCTTCTGCGCCTTGTAATAAATTTTCGCCCGAGTAAATGGAAAAATTTGTCGGCACGTAAGAGACCCTGCTTATGTGCTTTTAAGGCCCTGTTTGGACGTCAAACTTCTCATGAGCCGAACCTAAAAGTTTGAATTAAGCACATGAGAAGTTAGCGATTCGACGTCCGGATCAATTGAGAAACGGATATTTGAATTTCTGGAATTTGGAACAGCTCAGCCGGGAATTTCGGCTTTGGAACGCCTTTTAGTGGAACGGCTCGGTGTTATTGACACGTCGAGCTTTTCATAAGCTGAACCTAATGCAAGAATTACATGTATTTCTGAATATAACAGCGCTAGTGATTGGCTGAAAACTGTTAGCGTGATTCAGGAGATTGATCACGCAGAAACCTTTCAGTCGAAGTCAAAACAGAACTGGGCTACATAAAACGTTTACTTTCAAGCTCGTCTTGAAATGCTTAATTCTGAAAATAGTTAACTCGCTTTGGGCTTCCTTATGAATAATTAATTAATCCGAACGGGAAAAGCGAAATTTATTGGATAAGTTTATCCGAAATTTGAGGAATAAATTTGAAAGCCTTTTTTTTTTTTTTTTTTTTTTTGATATTACAACAAGCCGCGATCACCTTCAAAAGAGACTGATAAAGTTGAGGTTTGGTAAACGTCAAGGTTGCAATTATTTCGAATTCTGCCAGGATTTCAAGGCGAACTGAAAAGCCACAAAAAAAAAAAACTGACAATTTTACCGCTAAGAGATGGTAACATTATCGAAATTAATTTCCAAACCAGTTTAAAGAAAAGCAAAAGGTGTTGTTTAGAGAATCGTGTATTGAAAAATTTCACTGCAGTTGATAATTTGTAAACTCAGCGATCATAAATTGGCGAATGGGAGTTTATGAAGCCGCTGTATGCAGAGGGAAAGTTCTATTTTGTTGAACTTCTTCCAAAAACTGCCACTGAAACCAGTTTAAAGTAAAAGGAAAGATGCATATAGAATTGTGTACTTATAAATTTCACTGCACTTGTTAATTTGCAAACAAACTAAACGATCATGAATTGGTAAGTGACTCATGAAGCCGCTGAACATCTGCAGCGGCAAAGTTCTATTTTGTTGAACTTCTTTATAAATCTGTCACCGGCTTGAAATTTCTTAATTGCCTGATGAAGTTTTACTTTTTCTCATGGGCTCTGTAGTCTTGAAATGAAACTAATTTTAACGGTTTTTTCTCTGATAGACCTCCGCACCAAAACCGCCGCAATTTTATCCCTCCTTTTTGAAGGCGGTGGATCGCATGTTATTGCTAACACCTTAATATTAAATGTTGGTGAAAATTGTCTTCAAATAGATGAAATGTTTATTAACATATGGATAACAAACACCATAACTGACCCAAAACCAGGAGATGGCGAATGAAAATACAATTTGTAGGTCACAGCATCAGTCTACCTCACAGGCAATTAATTTACTTTTAACCCCGTAAGGATAGCAAAACGGAAAACAGGTCAATTATATTTATTCGTGAAATAAAATATACGGGGAGACCAAAGAAACGTATTTAATAAACTTCCAACAGAGTAATGCCTCGCTTGGTCAAAATATTCTTTGTTCAAACGTAATAAATGATTGATTAATTCACAAAGCCGGGTTTAGCTTGTGATAAACACAGCTGGAAGCCGTCTGGCGCAAAGACCTTTGCTGAGCTTGTGATTCAATGCAGTGAAAATTGAAACGTCTCAATTCTAACGTTAATAAATCCGACTGGGAAAATAAATAATAGCGGTTTCGTATTTGTCTTTTTTATTATTATTTCCTTTTTTTTTTTTTTTGGTTCAATCTGTATCAACCGGCCATTTGCCAATAACTGTAGGGAGGCTTTGTCCGGAAGGCCTAAGTTGTCACCTCAGAAATTCGGCTTTAGTTGGAAAGAACATCTTAACTGAGTTTACTTCGGCAAAATGTCAGCCTCAAATTTCGTATCACTAGAAAACTAATCCCTTTCGTTTCGGAGGAGCAAATATCTCGATAAAAACGCGAAAAACGTCAGCTACTGTTTTCGTAAAACCATCAACAGCTCGTGGAATTAGATTCGGTTTCCTGAAATTTGCTGTAACTTGAATTTTTAGCTAAATCAACGGAACAGATCAAACTTTATTAGGTTACACAGTTATGCCTTTAAACGGGGACAAAACCGGCAATCGGAGAACACAGGAGAACACTTTTTTTAAAATTTATTTGTCTTAAATGTTCTCGTTGCCGGGTTTCCCTGTGATAAGCGCTCGAGCGGCCTGTCTGAACTGCGCTCTGTAAAGAGTGTAAATAAAAGGATTGAACGAAGATTGGATGAACAAAAAAAGAAAGCAAATCCGAAAAAACAAGGGACTCGATAAAAAAGAATTTGGAGTATCAACAACGTAGCTAAAATTATGTACAGTTTTTGGCAACCAGCACGCGACAAATGTCAAAACGACGACTACGCACGATGTTGTTCCTTTCTTTAGCCGAGAAACATCCGCGGTGGTCAACTCCTCGGACTCCTGTTCTATCTGTAACTGATCTGGCGATGAGAACGCTCCAGTTCTCTGTTTAGGTCTTCTGTGCTCGCGTATTTTGCAAATGATTTTAATATTGACCACTAAGATAACAGCCTGGAAGATGATAACGGGAGCGATGATAATTCCAATATCATACAGTTTGCCTGTAAGATGGCGCTGTTTATCTTCCGTTGAATGGTACCAAGTGTTTCGTGTCGCTGCCACAGCAACGGGAATCAGCCAAACCACGGCTAAAATGGCGCCTACCCGGAGTCTGGTCATCTTTGCCTTGTACTGTAACGGCCGCAGAATGGCGAGATAACGATCATAAGTTATAGCGCAAATGTTTAGGGTTGTAGTACAAAGAGCAAAGTCTCTCGCCTTTCTCAAAAGCCAGCAGTAGTGGGTTAGAAAGTGGGAGCAGTCTTGGAAACAGTGGACAGTGTAAAATGGAATTACAAGGACAGACATTAGAACGTCTGACATTGAGAGGCTCAGAAGAAAAATATTCATATTATTGCGGCGCAATCTCTTGGCTGCAATAAACACAAAGCAGACGAAGGCATTACCAGCGAACATCAAAAGGCCAACCACAGCGTATGCTACTAAAAAGATAACTTCTTGTGTCTTATCACATTCCCACTTTCGAGTCATAGTTTTTCGGGTCGAATGGCTTCACAGCGCGGTTTCTTTGAGGATAATTTCAAGCCGTTTTATCACAGTGCAGCGATACTCATTGTTCCAGAGTGCCATGAATATGCAAGTGCGATCAGTGCCGCAAATTATTCAAAACATCCGCCAAATATAGTCACTGTTTGTGTTAAATTGATTCTTGTTTGGTTGTGGCAGGGGCTAAAGTCCGTCCAATGCCTCTGTAACACCGCCTAATTTGCCAGTAAAGACTTCAGTTGATCCAACCGGGAAAAGTCGCTAAGAAGAAACGAGGATCATTCGTCTGGTTGCGATATATATGCTGCCAAGATGAAGGCATGGTTTCCATGTCAAGTCATGACACTCTGTCATGTCTTTTTTAGACTGATTTACGCTGTAGAAGCTGGTTGGCGTCAGGACGAATTTGATTTCGGTATGCTGCGGCCCTGCTATGCGATTGGAAGAGACTGCGTGTGCTGCTAAGATCATGGAGTACGCTAATACATCAAGACAGCCGCAGTTTTGTAAGCATCTGCGCTCTTTATTTCGCTAGGTCTTACTGTTGACCTGAAACCAAATTCATTTTTATTCATTTTTAATTAGCAAAGTTCTCCTATGATCAGAGGGCACCTTGCTAAGCCAATAGCTCGAGGGAAAGCAACACATCCCAATGAAGCTGATGACAAATACCCATTTGGCTCAGTCGATTTGTCAAGATTTTTTTACTTTTACTTCAAAATGGCAAACGCTGTTTAGATCACTTCCGCTGCTTCTGGTGCCTGAACAGTAATTGTCTTTTTTTTTATTGTTATCTCGACTCTTAAATTCACAAAGACATGGTGATATTTAGCTAAGAAGACACTTCATGTTCAGCTGGTAAATAGTATCTGCCATTCAGTAAGCCGCTGCGATAATTTTAGCATCGCCCTTCATTCCTCAGTCTTACTTCAATGGTCGCTCGTTACTGGATGGCCAAGCGAAACGAAACTGACACAGCGTAACCACAGGTTACCATCCGATTCCTAATTCAAGTTACCAATGAGCTGCGATCAGTCATCCTGACGGCTAATTCAAACGCCAAATTATCCTCTTTATAACATCTTTTCGATTCCATCTTAATTTGCAAAGGCTGGATATCGTTAAGAACAGATGAAGCTAGATGACACCATGCTAAGCCGAAGAGCCGGTAATGGGCGATTGCCAATTATGTAGATCTCACAATCAGTTGCTCTATGTCACCTAGTAATCAACGGTTGTAAAGGCTGGGAGAAGAAGACGTTTAGTTAAGCCAACAATACAGGCAATCTTTATTAAAATAAACCGTTAATTATTCATCTGGCAGATGAATAATTTATTCAGTTACCGAAGATTCGAGACGATGCCCCCTGGTTATTCACGCTGACAAAATTAAAATTACTTGCCATTCATTGTATTCATTTGATCTTTGAACCAAGTAAAATTTGCAATGGGAGTTTATTTGCAACTTCGAATTGAGATTACTTTTTGTCCTTTCTTCGTAGCAAAGGCTAATTATAAATATTTAGTTTAAAAAAATACACAGTTTCCGCTCTTGATTTTCAACTGCCTACTGAGAACGGCGTGTGATTGTTCGCAATAGATGACTTGCTATCTGGCGATGGTAGGTTTTCTGATCGATGGCCGATAACTTCAATTACATAATGTGTTGTTGATCGCCAACGGGTACGAACTGAACTGTGCTATTAGTGATGCTAAAAATACAGCAACAAAACGGCAGACACCTGCATGCAACCTCTTTTGAAGAAACCTTAGTTACTCATTTAGTAATCCGGTTTAAACAATATAGACAACGAAGACCAAAGTTTGTTAGCCTACTTCATGTTTTGTTTTTTTCTACTGCTGTTTATTCATCTGGCCACCTAGGGATGATGAAGATGGTACAATTTGTGACGAATGATTGACAAATCCTACGTGGCTAGCTGATTTTCTGTTAGGAAAACCCTATCTTTAGCTATGATCAAGACCCGTCTGCTCAGCCAATAGTGTTCCTTGCACCTGTTCCTTTCATTTAAATTACGACTTCCTTCCATTTGCCGTAGGATAAGATCATATCGAAAAGCAATTTAAAACCCGCACGCCATTTCATGAAGAGCTGTATTAAACCTTCATGGTAATAAAAGTGAAAAGTTGAAGTTCACAGTTGATTTGCAAATGGAACTGGTAGGTTCAACGTTCAATAAAATTATAGCTATGAAAGATTATGTTTGTATGATCGCCGGCAAATGTTGCCTGTCGACAATCACCGAATGCTAATGTGTATAGCACACTGTCGGATACGTTGAGATCGTTTAGCGATTTTATCAGACCATCAAATTTAGAGCTCATAGAGCGGTTTTCCGTCAGTTCAGTTGAGTGCCGAAAGTACTTACACGTTTGTTTCGGTTTTATTTTACTACGCTTAGTGATTGGTTGGCAAAACTCGCGCCACTTTGTCTCAAACCAATCGTGACTAGCTGGCACACGTTTTCCCGCGTTTGGCGCCGGTTACATGCATTTGCTTCGAGTTCTGATTGGTCCATTTCGCTGTTCATGTCTATTGTGATTGGTCAGGTTAGAGCAATTACATTTGTTTTGGTTTTACTAGACACTCAATTGAAAACCGCTCTAGGATTTCGGCTTTTCATCGACTGCTTTCCTCGTGTTGGCAGAATAATGGCCAGGGTGCTCATTTTAAATCTACGGAAAGTAAATTTAAATATTTCATTTTTTAACCTCGATAGAAATTAAACTATAACCTCCTTCCTCCGTTTAACTCAGCAGGACATCTTGGATTAATTATCGATTGTCATTTATCTTGGCTCGACTATATTTCAAAACACCTGTACAAAATTGAAATTAGTAAAAACATAAAATAAATGTTATGGAAAAAGTGGAGCGTTTTCTAGGCCAAGATACTCTTACCACTCAACATGTACAGTATAATGCATACGGATGATCTTTTCTTTCGTTAAATGCCCATTTACAAAAAGCGATAATTAAACAATCTAAGCATTACTGAAACTACGTTTTGCCCTTTCTCTGTTACATTTACATTGTTATTTTTCTTCTTCTTTTTTGTCAACAATTGTTACTGTTTTGGTGTATCATGTGAAGATCAATAAAAATACAGTGAGTTATTTTAAATTTAGGATATAAATGACAGGAGGAGCGCGATTATTTATGGCGTGTTCGATTGACCCTATTCCGGAGTAGAAATACAGTAGAGCCCCGGTATTTCGAACTCTGACGGGAAAAGAAAAACTGTTCGAGTTATCACGAGAAACTAATACATTTTGTAACAACTATAACAATTATGCATTCTTACGACAACGCAATACTGTAAATGTAACTTTTAGTTTATTTAATATAATCAATTTATGTTCCCTTTTGCGTCGTCCAGTCTTTGCTCTAGTGTTAGAACTGGATCACAGTTTTTTGTTTGGGCATCAGTGGCGAGTTATAAGAACCAGAAATTCGATTTATCGGGGTAAATTTTGATCAAGGGAAACGAAGTTTAGTTCGAGTTAGCGGGGTTTTCGAGTTATCCCAGTTCGAGTTAACCGGGTAAAAATGACTGAAAAGTTGAAAATCAAGGGAATTGAGACATGAACTTGAGTTCAAGTTAGCGGGGAAGTTCGAGTTATCCGAGTTCGAGTTACTGGGGTTCTACTATACATACAACAGTGATTATTTCGTGACTAACTACAATTTTTTTTAATATGAATATTCGCGCATCAACACATACATAAGGTACAAAGCTGTTCATGTAGTTCTGTGGGGGACAGCGGCAAATTTCATACGCGCAATTCAAGACATGGACCTGGAAACTGAAAGCAAAGTAACTGTCAGTTTTTAGTTCTGAGTTCTTAAAAGAATGGAGAATTAAAGAAGGTTATGTCGGAGAAATGGGCCGTCCTTCCGTTGTGTAAGGCCACGAATTGTGTCATTGTGCTAAAATTGCGGCGTATATAACGGCGTTTTTGTTGATAGGACAGTAAATTCGGCTTACGTTCAGCACAAGTACAACCTGTTGTTAACATTTATGTTTATGTATGTTCGGTGGGGGAGGGGGTGAGGTGGAAGGTTTTGGAAGGATATAGGTTGCCCCAGTCTGCAAATTTTGGACCCTGTTTCAGAAGTGTTTTGCATTCAAAATGATAGCCCGTTCGCAACGTAGCCTCGTTCTACAATACGCAATTTTCTTACAGGGCGGTGCCTCCTTTGGCTACTGCGCATACGTTTTGCGCATCTTACGATGGCTTGCAAATTCAAAGGTATTTTTGCGCGGTTTGTGAATGTGCGGGAAAAGAAGATCTTAGCAAGTGTTATTGGAATCTTAAAAAGAAAATTAGAGAAAACCAGGAATTTTTCAGAGATACTTGAGCTTCAATTTGGAAACAAAATCCATCCACACATTCAGTTTTGTACTTTAAAGCTTTTTAAAATTATTGCTGCTTCATTATCCCTGAAAACTGCTTGGTTACCCCCAATTTTGTTTTTGGACTTCAACATCAGTAAACGTTGATCTCAACGCATCGTACAGTGTGCCATAGATGAACTTTAATAGCATTCGGTGATTATCGACAAACAACATAGCCGTTATTAAAGCGCGAGCCGTAGGGTATCGTAAAAAGTTGAACTCGCCCTTCCATTTGCAAATCAACTGTGAACTTCAACTTTTCACTTTTATTACCATGAAGGTTTATTACAGCTCATCAAGAAATGGCCTGTAGGTTTAAATTGCTTTTCGATATGATCTTATCCTACGGCAAATGGGAAGAAGTCGTAAGTTAAATGAAAGGAACAGATGCAAGGAACACTATTGGCTGAGCAGAAGGTATAGATATAGCTGAGCAATCAACCCGACTGGAAGCTGTTTCATATTTATTTATTTATCCTTCACGGGTATATTACGAACTCACAATATGACCAGCTCCCAGTTGACTTGATAGCTCAGTTGGCAGAGCACTGCAACGGCATCGCAATGGTCATGGGTTCGAATCCTGTTCAAGCCTGAATGTTTTTCAGGCTTTTCTTTTCGCAACTGTATAAGCTGTGTAAATATAACTGCAAGGATCTTTCTTCTATTTAATCCTTCACACGCAGTTCAAATATATGCTTCATATATTCATATTCACGATGGAAGAAGTTGGTGATCATTATGAACCTTAATATCCCCGAATCATCTCCCACGAGATAATTATACTCAGCGCTACGCGTCTCGTTGGCTATCATCTATCATCTCATATCCAACGCGCGCTGGTGGAATAATTGTTAACTATAATCTCTCTCCCTCGGCTTCGATGAAATATTTTGTGCATAGTAGTAGCCTTAAGTATCATATTTATTGTCAAAGAGTTAACATTTTCTAAAAAAAAAAAAAGAAGAAAAAAGGTATGCAGAGAGAAAACTTACAAAGCAAATACACTTCAATACGAACACTTACAAAAATATGAAATTTAATGTCAATTTAAAAAATAGTTCACTGGGAAGAAACTCTGTCGTTATATAAATTAGCTTTATGTCGAATTGTTTAGTTTGTAAGTTTTGACTGGGATCTGATTGTTTTATCGTCGGTTTTGGTACCCAAGTAGAGTGTTCGCGAGTTCCGACCACAGTTTGAACGAAACTGTGCCTACTCTTGTGTAAGATAAAACTTTTGAAGGCGTTTAAATAAATCTCACTACTAGGACAACATGTTTGTAAAACAAAATCGGTGCGAAAGTTCGCCTAACGTTCATTCAAATTCAACTGTTTGACCATTTGGTAAAGTTTTTTCGGGCATCTACAACGAACGGTACCTATCGAAACTTTCGGTTCGTCCATAAAATTAGAAAACCGAACTCAGATCCCATGCACTAGCTCTACGAGCGACTCTACCGCGTAGATCAGAATTTCAAAGCTACGCCAAAACCCTGTCGTCACAAGCATGCGCTTTGTCACCCAGCAATACCATTCTGACAATCATCGCGGGCTCAATCAACTCTGGGAGACGAGATTCATATCCGCATCAATATCGTTGCCACGGCCCGGATTGAGTACGAGAACGACTTTTTAAATCTAGTTCGTGTGGTTTAAGCCGCCGTTACACGTTGAAACTTTTAGCTGAAACTTGTGTGCAACGGCGCTGCGAAAAAAGTTTCAGCAGGCGTTGCGCCGTGTAACATGGTCGGTTTCGTGAAACTTTTTCGAACTTCCGTTGCGAGACAAGTTTCACGAAAAGTAGAACCGCTTTCTACTTTTGCAACGGCTCGCAACGGTCCGCGCAGTGGTGAAAAAACAAGAAATTCACCGTGTAACACCAGTTCGTGAAACTGGTCTCGTTCGCCGTTGCACACAAGTTTCGGCTAAAAGTTTCAACGTGTAACGGCGGCTTTAGATAACCGCTTGTCACACCAATCTTGTTTCTAGGGTCTCCTTATCTGATGATAAACAACGAGAAGGGGCGAGAGTTCTGGGGATGTGACTGATTTGAATTTGAAAGTCGTACTCGTACTCAATCTCGTAGTCGTACTCTGGTCTGAAGGCTGCGGAGAGCAAATGCTGTCCCTCTTCCTTGGGACTGACTCAGGTATCATTGATCTGTGTCCTCTGTGTTGAGCGCCCTTATGTTTCAGCTAAGACTATGCCGAGGATTCAGCTCTGTCATCTGTTCGGTGGTCCATGCGGTCTAAAGAAATTCTTCAACTGAGGAGGGAAGACAGGTGGTCTCTGAGGCTGTGAAGTGCTTTGTTCTCGAGGTGAGCCGCCAGTATCAAACTGGAATGTCAAAGAAATGGTGGACGGTGCAGCTCCTGGAAAGAGATGATTGGGGACATCGTTACACAACAAACGTACGAAAATCTACTCCCCCCCCCCCCCCCTCCTACCCATTCATCCCTTGAAAGAAAGCTCCTGTACTGCATGAGGTGGCAAAGTATTAAAAAGCAAAACAGATATGACTCTGACTGATGTGATAGGGCGATATTGCACTCCAGTAACTTCACACAATGCCAAAACGAGATGAAGGAAGGCGAGGAAAGAGAAGCGAGTAAAAGCGGGGAAGCCTTTTTTAGAGAAAAAGCCTATTTCGAGCCCTCTAGAGTGTATAAGTATTCCAGCATTAGGTCGATGTTGCACTTGACGATTCGCAGCGACGATTTTCGGCTAAAGACAGAGTAGTTTTGAATCGCAAAGACGAATTTTAGCGCTGTAATGTTACGCGGAAAGTTGACGGAGTCTAACAAAGGTAAAGAAACGATTTTCTGTGCTGCCAGCACGTTGCAATTTATAAACCAGCTTCAAAACTTGAAGCGTACTGGCACCGCGAACACTGCGTTGAAATCATCCACCCATGCATACTACACAGCATCATCTTCCTCGCAACACCGTTCGGTCAAAATCAACGCGTATAACCAACACTTAAATTTGACCTGGTGCTGAGCTAAAATCTTCGCTTCTAACACCACCTAACTTTAGCTCTTAGTCCTCCAGTACAAACTGGAATAACAAACCTGGCTCTGGATTCCTGGGGGGACTTGCATCTGCTTTATGACGAGTGGTGGACCTCTTAGAATCACCAGAAATGGTACCTTCCTCTCCCAGCCCCTTTCCAATCTGCACTATTCCTACAGAGACAAGACAAAGTGGACATTATTCTCCTTGAAGCCATCTGCGGTTAACAATGGCAATAAACAAAGCCAGTTAAACAAAACCAAAGCGCTGTTTGGTGTCCTGTAGTGAGTACACACCCCGCCAAAGAACAAATAGTCAGTTATTTTCGTAGGTACCCCAGTCAGCTCGAGTTTGTGGTTCCATACTAGGCGGATAAGCCGGCGTGGGCAATTTTTTTTAAACCCACTTCAAGGTGGCGGATACTTGCCGTGACAGACTGGTAACTAACAAAATAAGACTCCGATAAGCCAAAATAGCACTCTGGTTAGCCTACATGGCACTGCGGTTAGCCTAAATAGATCTACGGTTAGCCTTTATTTTAATAGGTTAGGAAATCTAGGAAAAAAATTGCAATTTCTGGCAACCAGCCAGTGTTGTGGTAAGGTTTCCGCTTGGGAATCCGACGACCCGGGTTTCATTCTCCTTGGGGTCATCTCTTTTTCTAACTTAAAATATTAAAAAAAAAAAAAAAAAAAAAAAAAAAAAAGCCTGGCGTCGTGTCACTCTTCTGAAATTGGATTTGCGATACCAGTGCTCAACAAGCATAACCACCGAACCAGTCCATTCCGTTCGTGACTTACCGGGAGATAGAACAGGAGACTGGGACTTGCGGCCATGTTTTCCAGTGACAAAGCCAACTTGATGAATACTTTCGTCTTCCCAAGGGATCAATCCTGTTGCCATAGTAACACCGTTGGGTTCGTGCTTCTTCCTCCGAGTTGGGCTGGTGGATGACGCATGCCCAGTAACTATATCCTTCTCACTACCACTGCTGCTTGGGCCAGGCTGTCAGAGTGAATATAGAGAGATCAACATCTAGTTTCTTCTAGAAGTTTCCTTACATTATTAAGCAGAAAGGTGATGAGAATATAGTTCATTCATCGATTACGTTTACGGCAAACGAAAGAAATGACCATGTTTATCCTTCTTTGCCGCTCACTGTTTTCATTTTCTCAGTAAAAATGAGTAGTTTGGTGTTAGCATCAGTGAGGGCCAGAATTGCTTTCCATTGTTCTCGTCTATGTACTTAAAACAGTCGCAATTGTCAACGGGTCATTAAAGTGGAATCTCGGCTTGAGGTTATCGGTCAAAACGGCCACCACGTCCTAAAAGACACTTCTTTTGACCTAAATAAAGCTGCTATAGTCATTTTAGACTTCCTTTAATCCGGTCAAGCCCCATAAAAACACAGCCAGATTTTCGTGGCCCATTGGTGGCTGGATTAACAGGGTTCCATTGAAACTCTGATAAAGTATAGCAAATTTTCACGACAACAAATTTTCGTTTTGAGTTTGGAAGGTTGATATTGCGCGAGCTTCCACGTACACTGCCACTTTGACGGGTTGGGGGAGCTTGCGTTTCTCAGGCGTGACATAAAAAGAGCTTTGTCAGTTTGGGTGTATTCTCCCGGCAGGGTTAACCAAACTAGACAAATCCTTAGCTAGATAGTAGATACGGAGTAGGAATCTGGCCCTACAGGCCATATCACAACCATTTTGTAATTTGGCCATTGTTGTTGTTGTTGTTGTGGTTGTTGTTTTTATCATCATCATCATCATCACCACCATTATTATTATTATGCGCAGTAAAACTATCTGTGCGATTATTATTATTATCATTATCATTATCATTATCATTATTATTATTATTATTATTATTATTATTATTATTATTATTATTATTATTATCATTATTATTATTATTATTATTATTATTATCCTGTTTTAGGGTATTTTGGTGTTAGATTCCTACCTCATCAGTTTGGTTCTGTAAAGCGTACGTAACCAACGTTCTGCCAAAAGCAAACAAACAACAAGATCACTTGGAAAAATCACTTATCAATTTCCTAACCAAGGTATGTCTTTATGTTTTCCTACCACATTGGCATATTAATCACCTAGGCTTGCTTGCAAGAGGATTGTCTCCCGATTGTCCATTTTAGTCCCTTTTCAAAACACCACGTTTCTTCTTATTAAAAGAAAAAACGAAAAAAAGCAAGGGTTTTTGTTTCATGAAAGCTTCTAAGTAGAACCTTTCAGTGGTATTGTGAGGGTTCTAACTGTGGCGTCTGAAGATGTAATTCTAAAGTATGTTGAGGCTGTACACGAACAAGCGTCCTTTGGCAAGTCTACTATTGACAAGTTTTATGCTCCCGTGTGTACGAACAAAACTAACCAAATTTTCGCTTGATCAGTCACCTTGTTAAAAAACTGAAGCGTTCACTGAAAACGTGTTCACACTTAACACAGCAAGTCAAAATTGCCAAAAACAACTTGTCAAGGAAACTAACTTGTGCGCAACCAGCCTAATTCAAATGAAGTCTATCGGGCACTATTTCCCTGTGGTGCTGTTTGTTGTTTTGTGTTAGGTGGTCCTAAATTTAGAGTTTGACGTACGAAAATTGGAATGAAATCCGTTGGACAGTACTCTCAGCAAGATGATCCTTTTCGGTCTATGCTTCATTTATATTAGTACTTTTCCCGTTATGCTGTTTAGCTATGCGACGTTTGTTTGTATTGATTTGGCTGTACCCACCCGGAGTCGTCGACATTTAACAGCTTGCTTCTCAGCTCGTTGATTGTGGATATATCTAACGTGTCATGCGCAGAAGCGCGTGCCTTGGGTTTAACCTTCACGGGGGGTCTGTCCACAGGAACAGCCACATATACCGGAGAATGTCGACCGCTGACCAAGGACGGATTACTGCTTGTAAAGCGAGGTATGCCGTTCAACGCGGAGTTGGACTTTGATAAAGCATTAAATCTATCAATTGCACTTGGAGTCTGAGAAAAAAAAGATGATCAAAAAACGTTTTACATCTATTTCTCAACGAGCATTACTGCGCATACGTTCTGCGCATCTCGGTATGGTAGGAGAAAGTCGGGTTTCTTAACGGTGGTGCCTACTAAAACAGATATATTTTTGCGTGGTTTATAACTACGCGGGAAAAGCAGATCTTGGCAAGGGTTATTGGAATCCGAAAACAAAATTAGGGGTTACCGGGAATTTTTCAGAGATAATTTAAAAGCTTTAATTTGAGAAAAATGCCATACATTGTTTTGTATTTTACTGTTTTTTAGAACAATTGCTGCTTAATCTTGCTCTAAAAAATGCGTGGTTACCTCCAATTTTGTTTTTGGATTTCCATAGCCCTTGCAAAGATCTGCTTTTCCCGCAAAGTCATAAACCGCGCAAAAATACTTCGGTATTAGTGGGCACCGTCCTTATAAGTGATATGAAAACACAATTTGCAGATAAAACATTTAACGTACCAAGCCAGTGGGGTTTCCAATCAAAGGGGCCTGACCGTTCCCCGTGTATTTCTTCATAGGCCTGGGTCCCACCAGTGCCTGCGGCTGAGGATGCGTGTCCAGTCCACTTAGCTGTGTCGTGTGCACACGGCCACTCCTTAGAGCTTGGGAGCTAGTTTTGGGTTCAAGCTGTTGAACTAAATACATTTAATAAGTGAAAATTTAGGATCCGTTCAACATACGCACGTGGATGTTGGGCCATTTGTTGCTATCCTTGAGTCGTACCTGTTTCAAAATCCTCTTAAAAGAATCGCTTATCTCCAACTACTGACTGGCTCATTGATGTACTTTATTTTCCAGTTTTTGCGTGTGCACTTCCCCTTGTTTATTGTAATTTTTGTGTGTGCGTGTGTGTGTGAATGGTAAATCGTGTCCTTAGTTCTATGTTAATGTAGGGTATTTGCAAATTTTTCCGCTTGGCCCAGCCACTCAGCTCGATTAGCTTGCTATTTCTTAGTGGCTGTGCTCTCTTCCTTAGTAATTTTTTCTTTTTTGCATTTATGTTAACACTGTATAATTTCTGGGGCACGAATAAAGATTGTTGTTGTTGTTGTTGTTGTTAGCAAGTTTTCGTTCTCGTATCTTCGTAGAGGACACTAACGACCCACGAAGTTAACGAGAAGTGAACAAGTCGACGGCACCTCCGCAACCCTTATTTCTATGATCAAATTTTTTTTACCAAACATTCTGTGGATTTTCTCAGTATCTACTTAGCTTCTGACGAGGTTGAAAACATTGTTCAAAGAGGAATGTGGTCTTCCTAACAAGAAAACTTGCATTACCTTAGTAAGTTTAAAGGAAGTCTAACACTGTAAACACTGTTTATAACACCCTTGAACTGACGATGGTTACTGAAGTATCTGAATCATGGCTACCAAAATCAAACGCCGTCTTCAAATGTTTAATCTCTTCTTTCCATTTGCATTTGTATATTTTGAATAAAATCGATTGATTGATTGACTGACTGACTGACTGACTGACTGACTGACAGACTGACTGACTGACTGACTGACTGACTGACTGACAGACTGACTGACTGACTGACTGACTGACTGACTGACTGACTGACTGACTGTCGAGCGATTTCATTTTCGATTCATTTAGGTTTTGCTTAACTTCTAATTAAGCTTCTGAGGTCACTTGTATCGGTCGTTATGACGCATTTTTATATTTGAAACTAATTTGTGCCAAACAAATTTATTCGGTAGCAACTCACTTGAGATGTGCAACAGCTACAGTAGTTATTAACTAAACACCAGCAAGTAAAATTAAAACTGTATAACTGACGTTAACATCTTCTTAATATATATATGTTTATCTTGGTGCCTAATTTTATTGTCTCAAAACAAATCTTTCTCTAAAACTGAGCACAAACAAGTAAATGACAAGTAATACCTTCCGTCTTCTTGACTGGTCGTTCATCAAGTTGCCAACTTGTCCCTTCAGATGGCGCAGCAGAAACAACTTTTTTTCGGTTGGAATTCTTATGACTGGCTTTCTTTATTTTCCTTTCTTCCAAAGACACTTGTGACAAGGACTTTCTCAATTCTTGTTCCTTCAAGGGCTTTGTCTCATACAAGCGTGCCTACATACACACAACAGGAAAAACATCACTGATCAGTACAGTTCTGTTGTACTTTGAAAAATTTTGCAACACAAAAAGCACGTCACAGAACGCACTTTAACTCAGCGACTCAAAAGTAAGATACTGATAAAAAGTACCCGAGGAAAGTAAAGATCCGTAAACCTTACAATTCTGGATTTAAGCCAGAGTAAAAAGTAGAACCATGATCTATATAGTAGTATTAACAGCACACAAAGGAAAGAATTGCATGATATATAGCTTTCAACTGAATATTCTTCCACATGTACAGACTGAAAAGTGATCACTTCGCAAGGGCAATAAACCAAAAAAAAAATTAAGTTGCTCTCCATTAACTTCAGGGGCCCGGGGGGGGCGTAACACCCCCCCCCCCCTCCCCCTCAGTTTTCCCCCCAAAAGGAAAAAGACATGCATAAAACAGCAACAACGACAAAAAATTAATCTCCCAGAAGTTTGAAACAACAAGACGTTATTAATTCCGGAAGGAATCATTCCTGATAAACTACAGTATTCATATTTTTTATGCACAAAAATAACAGCTTAAAATTTGAAATGTGACCAAATGTGTCAAATGTCTAGACGCGTAGACATCTGGACGCCTCATTCTCTTCTAACTGGATTTTTGTCAAGGCTTGCTAAGGCCCTGAACTGAAGTCAGTTTGTTTGTTGTGTGAGGTTCAAACTATACCTTAGTACTGGATAAACAGTCTCCCTTTGGCTGCCACGGAAAATACGGATAGGGTTGGACGGGAGTCCTGGGTCTGAGAGTAGGTGAAGGCTGGAGCTCAGTCGTCCGTGCTATCGTCCCCCCGGCGGCCGTCTTGTAGCGATTGTTGTACATGGTGATCTTTCGCGCCATATCTAATGCTGAGCTGATTCTCTTTTCGTTTCGACTTCGTGGTAAAGGAGAGGTGCATTCTACAAAAAAATTGTCAATTTGTCAAGTAAACAGTTAGCGAAAATAAAATAAACTAGTAAAAATCAAAGATTAGGCAGTGCGTTCGACGATTTCGATCCCAGGCTCTCTCTCCTTTGCCAAGTTGGTGATGATGTCATCCGCCCTTGCAAAATCTGCGGGGGATGCCAGATACCCGTCCCAAGATCCATTCATTCAATCAACGTCGTCCCATACAATCTCGACTCCAATCTGTATTAAGAGTGCGTTCTTTCTACGTCGAACGCAAAAATTAGTTAAAAGAAGGAAGAAGTCCTTGCAAACGGACGGAAGCCAAAACGCGAGTTTACACTTGAAAAATATTCTTTTTTACGTACCAGTGGTTCTTTCCAGCTGCTTCGCCAAGTAAGACACAGTGAAATGTCCCTCTTCCTCGCTGATCTCAAACCCCTGTGGCTGATTCACGGGACTGGTAGTGGACCAACGACTGATACTAACAAATTAAAAATGAGATATCAAACTTTCAACTATTTGAGGTGTAAAACGGGTTGTAATGTGTTTTCTATAACCTCAGAAGGGAGCCGTTACAATTTTACGATACATTGCATTACTACAAAAGATTCAAAACTAGAGAACAAAACGCTCAGAACTTCAGGTATAAAACGCTATGCGCAGTATGTTACTACTTACAGACGTACAATGCAATACTACCAAATCACCAATACCACGTGTAAGGTGGTTTAACTTTTAAGGACGCTGCCTCCCTTTGCTACTGCGCATACATTCTGCGCATCTCGAGATACTTGGGTTTCCTTTGGGCGTTGCCAGGGGCGGGGCAGAAGACTTGTCAAATTTTCGTATCTGAATCATCCAACAAAAGTTGACGTCACATCCGGTCAAATTAGCGCCCAGCAGCTTGTCTCGGCGAAGTGGAATGCTGGCGTCCGGGTCAGGCATGATTTCTTCGGATTTTTGAGCCATCCGTATCAGGAATTGTGAACTGTGGATATGAAAGATGTTGTAAAGATATTGCTTCGACTTCATGAGCAAGGGTTTTCCAAAGAAGTGATTTTTTTCTATTGTTTTGACGGAAAATACGAGACAGCTAAGCGTCGTGTCATGGCGAAAATTTCACACTCTCAAAACGAGTGGCGTTCAGACTTTTAGTTCTTGTGGCTTCTGATCGTTCGAAAGCTGAAATTTTAATAGCCTATCCCGTGTGCAACATAATGGGGGAGACATCGTCAGTCATAGTTTGCAGTGTTAACATCGGGAACCTAATTATCACTCGACGTGAAGTGTTGGAAGCCTGTATCATTGAAGCTGTTCCAATTGTCTTCGTTGTAAGAGACTCGTAATCTTCCAGGTGAGTAAATGTGGTTATCTTCATTTCCAGTTCTTTTCTGCCGACGTGAGTACCTTTACATGTGGGCTTTAGAGTAATAAGTCGGTTTTGTGCTTCGTAGTTCTTTAATAAAGACGCAAGTGACGTTCAATTAATAAATAGCCATAGTAATTCTCTTATGCACTAGTCAGTGGAAAGCCCCGCACCCCCATACCCGGGGAATAGCGGGGCGTCCCAACTAAATGAAGCAAATTTTCCGCTATGCAGGGCAATTTCTTATGTCAAAACCTCATTTTTGTACTCCGCCCCCGGGGCAATACTTGAAAAATCCCAAATACACAACGTTGACCAAAATTAATTTATTTCAAGAATTGTAAATTTGGCAATAACTTCCTTTAAAATTGGCAAAAACCACTCCTAAAACAGTAATATCAATTAAAGGGCTTAGCTATACCCAAACACGAACTAAAGTAAATACTAGATTCTTTGACATAACAAGTCCCAACATGCATTTGACATACAACTACATCTAGAGTAAGCCAGATGGCAGTTAAATAATCCCAAATAGTGGTAGTTTACACACTACTGTGTTTGAAAAAATGCATGATTACATGTAGAAGTGCTCAATGTGTATATTTCAGACACATCATTTGCAATGTGTTTGAATGTCCTTTTGTATGAGAATAAATTGAACAGTTTGGAGATATCACTTTTAGGACATTTTAACTGAACTAATAAGCCAAATTTTCATTTCATATTCTACAAATGCTTATCTGTTGCTGTCTTCACAGTCGGGCCTATTCAAAAGCGAAATCCCCGCCAAAGCCCTGCTAGCCGCTAACGGTCCCCGGTCACTGTTATTTGTGTCTGATGTTGTCGAACGCCCCGCACACTGGGGCAAAGATGACCACTAAAAACCGCTAAAATCCCCCGCTAATGCCCCGCATTCCCCGGGTATGGGGGTGCGGGGCTTTCCACTGACTAGTGCATTATCTGAAATGCATTCATATCATGTTGTCCTGCCAGTGCAGGCTTGAGGAGGGGCTTGAGTCAGAAAATGTATCTGCGTGGCCTGGTTCATATTGCTAGTGTGAGACTAGTAACTCCATGGGAAGGGAGGGGGGGGGGGGGGTCCTATGAGAAGCCCATTTAGAATACCAACACTACTGCTTAATACTATAAGCGTTTCATGATCAGGGACCGCAGATAGAGGGTCTGTGCAGGCTTTTGCTACCCCCCCCCCCCCCAAAAAAAAAAAAAATGTATGATGAATGACTTAGTAAGTAATGAAATAAATAAAGAACGGGAGAAATCGCAAAGGAAATGGAATTAATTTTTAATGGAAAAAAATTACTGGCAAATATAGAGGTGCGGATAATTTAAGTAACAGACATTGTGATAAAAAGTTGCATGCAAGTGGCGATACTTTCGTTCAACAATGACCCACGAACGCTCTATTAACCTGACGATACTTAAAACAGTTATAAAGTTAAGAGAGAACAGACAGACCTTCTCTTCTCGACATTGCCAATGAATTTCCCGATCACAACAGATACGGAAAGCGAAATTTTAAATTTTTTAAACAATATGATGCACAGTAAATATCCGCCACTGCCTCATTACCCCTCACCATCTTCCTCTAATTTTTGGTATAATTTAATGGCAGCTCCGGGAAAATCCTCGGATTTCTGGATTATTTATAATTAAGGTTGATGACAGTAGTACTACAGTGGGAAATATTCCAATGTATTGATGGTGAATTTAAAGAACTGATAAAAGGAGCTCGTGAAGATGGTTGCAATTACTAATTAATGTAGGCACTAGATAAATCCCGGCCTGGGTTCCAGGTGAGCATGAGGGCATTATTGGTAGTGGTCCTGAGTTAAAACTTAGTCGTATAGTCATAATTTTTTCTGTCTTTAGCTATTTTGGTTTAGCACCTCAATGCTCATGGTTGGTCATTCTTCTTCTGTCAAAGCCTTAGCAGGATGGGCTGCTAAAATTGGCTAGAACACAGCTCATTGGTTCCCACCCAGATTTCATCTAAATTTTTCCACTTTCCGGTTGTATTAGTACTTCCTTGGTTGAGCATTAAGAGTATCTAAAGTAGTGCAAGCACCTAAAGTGGTGCAGGGACCTCAACTAGTGCAAGAACCTTTAGTAGTACAAGCGCTATAGCTGTTTATAGTCCTGTATAGCTGCCTATACCACTGTATAGCTATATATAGCACTGTATAGCTGCGTATAGCCCTGCATAGCTGTGTATAGCACTGTATAGGTGTATATAGCACTGTATAGCTGCGTATATAGTGCTGTATAGCTGTGATGAGCACTGTATAGATGAAAATAGCTCTGTATAGCTGCGTATAGCCCTGCATAGCTGTGTATAGGGGTGTATAGCTCTGTAAAGGTGTGTACAGCCCTGTAAAGGTGTGTATAGCCCTGTATAGCGCTGTATAGGTGTGCATAGCCCTGTAAAGGTGTGTATATCTCTTTATAGGTGTGTATAGCCCTTAAAGGTGTGTAATATATTATACCGGTGCATCCATGGCATTCTCCTATATAAGTGTGTTCTCCTATATAAGTGTGTATAGCCCTGTAAAGGTGTGTATAGTATGGAATATATTATCATATATTATATATACCGGTGCAACCATGGCATTCTCCCATGGAGTATATACCCAGGCTTACATGCATTTAAAAATCTATTGCTCACTTATCCATTGTTTGTCTTTGTAATCATATTTGGCAACAGCTGCCCAATAATGTAGCTTTTTCTTGTACATAGTTCCACTTTCTTCTTGTCAATGATGCAGATTAGTGGTCCGTTGGTAAAGTTGTAAAAATCTAGAAGTCCCATGGTTCATTGAAAATCAAAAAGTCAAAATAATATTATAACCATAGCAATAGTTCAAAAAACACACATCAGTTCAGTGACAGTAGACCTATGTAAGAAAAACTATAGGTGATGTGTTTTCAACTTTCTCTTCTTCATGCTTGTCAAGGATGCAAATGAGAGGCCTACTTGTAAATTTCATATTAGTTCAATTCAAAGAAGGCTTAAAAATTCAATCACCACACCAAAACAACAAACCTCCCACCCACCCCCCCCCCCCCCCCGCCAAAAAAGGGGGGATTTTTTTTATAAATGTATATATTTGTTAACCAACTGGGTGAAAGCAGACCTCAAAATTAAAAAAATTTACTGGTGTGGGTGTTTTTAGTTCAATGGGTCTTGCAGGTAGGGAGAGGGAAGGAAGTGGACAGATATGTTTGCATTATATTAATAGGGTTTTTAAGTTATATTACCGTAGTTTAGAATTTTCCTTACCTACATGAAATTTTTAGGGATTTAATGTTTTTAATTTTTCTTTTTAATTATTTTATTTTTAAAGATTTAAACAAAAACTCAAAAGGAAAGAGACTGGCAAATCCCCCTAAAACGGCTAGAAAGGAAACAGACAGCGAATGGAAGAAAGCAACAAGACTGGAAGAAACTGCGATGGCCATACAGTTAGCAGAAGCAGGGTTCTCATTAGAAGGCGGGACCCGGGTACCGGTACCAGGATACACAAGAGTCAGTACCTGCCTACTTTCAAACTGAACATAAAGAAATTCACTTCAAGTGTAATTTTCTGCCCAGCTACTCTCCTGTAGGTGCCCCCCTACTTCAAAACTTAATGAAACCCCTGCTGAGAAGACAAGGAGGAGCTTGTAAAAAGGGAAACAGGGATTGTGGCACTTGAGAGAAGAGTCAAGAGACAAGAAGAGTCAGTTAAAAAGTAAAGCGAACAAATTAAAAAAAAAAAAAAAAACAGTAATGGAGGCCCAGTGGGTGGCTGCCCAGCTAAGGCATATGGCTGGTCAGCTTGACAGACCAAATTTTGGATCATAGGAATAAGTCAATGTAATCAAATATGATGCTGTACACCAATGTGAAAATTATTGTCAGCAGACATTTATTAGACTTTGACACAGTAAATTATAAAAAATCATATACACTGTAGCTAAGTGGCCATTGCAGTTACTCCTGGTCTTGTCGCATTCTTCCTTTTGCTGTCTGTTTCCTTTCTTGCCATCTCAGGGGGATGTTTAAATCTCTAAAAATAAAATAATGAAAACGAAAAATTAAAAACATTAAATCCCTAAAAATTTCATGAAGGTAAGGACAATTCTAAACTATGGTAATATAACTTATAACCCTTATTAATATAATGCAAACATATTTGTTTGGAATTGGAATTTTATATAAACTTAGATACTATGACTGTCTCTATGAATACGCTTAAACAACTATACTATACGCTCATATATCCATATTGAAATTTAAAAAGATAAAAATAAGTCATATTACTGCCTTCACTGCATCTTCTTTGCACACAAAAGAGATAATACAACATTTTACTCTATTAGAAATCCTTAAGCTAGAGAACATTTTTAAGTTGAAAATTGGTTTCCTTGTGCATAAATTACAATACAATAAAAAAAAAAACACCCCCTGCACTCCATGATCTTGTTTCCCTAGCTTCTGATATCCATAAATATAATACCAGATTTGCCACTAATCAAAACCTGTAAAGACCATTTCCTAGAACTAATTATGGTTTAGCACGGTTTAGAGTAGTGGCATCACAAACCTGGGAAACAATTCCAATGGAAGTTAAGTGTCTGCGCCACAATGTTTTTAAGAAGAAATACAAACTTTTTTTACTTGATAGCGAAACATTAAATATAAAATTAAAAAAATTTAATGTATACTATATACTTATATATTTGCTGTAAACACTTTTTTCCTTACTGTTGTATTTTCATCTCTCAAGCCTAATTTAGCTAGCAGAGCTCTTCAACCAGTATTATAAATTCTACTTTCCCCATTTTATTTAATTGCACAGAGGTATTTTACAATAACTGACCAAATTCCGGTGCGCTAATTGGCTCATAGCTATAGTCTATAAAAGTACAGACAATAAAAATGACGTCAGATGTAACGCGCGCGCTTTTTCAATGAAAAAAATTGCCAATTCCGCTCGTACTTTTCCATGTTATTGTAAAAAACAAATTTCCAGCAGTTTTCTATGGTCTATACTCTTTTAGCATACCTCAGTGACTGACTATCGCATAACGCGCAATCTGATTGGCTACACAGGTGCCGTCTATCGATAGCAGTTTGTCAGAGCGCGCGCGATTTAGCATGCATCATTGCACAAATATATCAAATTTATGAAATAAAAATATTTTTTTGCTTTATAGATCGATCACTGAGGTATGCTAAAACAATTATTAGACTCGCTCTCGGTTTCTATCGCCTTTGATAGTTGGCTCGGGGCTTCGCCCCTTGCCAACTATCAGCTGATAGAAACCTCAAGCTCTTCTTCTAATTGTTAAATAGACCATAAAATGACACCATAAAATGTCCAAAACTTGGCAGTGAAACCACTCGCCTGTGGCTCGTGGTTCCACTTGGGTTTTGAACATTGTTTGATGTCATTTTATTGTCTATAAGAGTATAGACCATAGAAAACTGCTGTCGATTGGTTAAGTGGCCAACACAAAAACCTTGCTCCTTTGACCACTACGCACTTCTTCCGTAGAAGGTAAAATCATTCAATAAAGTGCTCTGCACGTTTAATTTTTTCTTGCTATAAAATATATTGTATTTCGTTGTAATAAGTGTGAATAAAATTGATTTGAATTCAATTGAATTGTCCACTTCCTTCCCTTTCCCTACCTGCAGGACCCATTGAACTAAAAATACCCACACCGGTAAATTTTCTTTATTTTGAGGTCTGCTATCACTCAGGTGGTTAATAAATATATATACATTTATATAACCCCCCCCCCCCCCTTTTTTTTTTTGGCGGGGCGGGGGGTTTGTTGTTTTGGTGTGGTGATTGAATTTTTAAGCCTTCTTTGAATTGAACTAATTTGAAATTTACAAGTAGGCCTCTCATTTGCATCCTTGACAAGCATGAAGGAGAGAAAATTGAAAACACATCACCTATAGTTTTTGTTACATTGGTCTACTGTCACTGAATTGATGTGTGGTTTTAGAACTGACCGTGTGGTTATTGAACTTTTGTCTTTTCATTGAATTGAACAGAACTCAATATTCCTTGTCAAAATAAACTTTGAATTTCATTGGTTCAAAGGAGACAATGTTATTTGAACTTAATGTATGGGTCAATTACTGCTGTTAGATAACCTCCAGGAATTTGCAAATATATATATATTTTTTTTACTTTATGTTCTCTTCCCCAACCTTGGACACAGAGAAAAAGACAATTCCCCACCCTTAAATATTTGGCACCAGCTAACATAACTGAAATAACTGGTAAATAATTATATGATGTACAAATGACATTGTCAGCCATAAAGAGTTTTCAAAGTCCATTTGGCCTTCCATGTGTCCTTTGATAACCCAAAGAGGACTTCAAAACAAGGTAAGAACATCAGTCATGCCACTTGTCTGTGGCTTGTGGCATACTGTTTGTTCTTACCACAATTTGATGTCACAGGTGCATAATTATAGTGCAAATAATATAGTGCAAATGTATAAAAAGCCTTAACCCATGAGCACCCAAGTGGTGAGAGTGCAGATGAGATAAAGGGTGAAGGGGTTGTTTCTTTCAATACTTGAGAAATAATGTCATTCGCAATAATGCTATTTAATTTATTGTTTAAGATGGCTTGACATCAATAACTTTAACAACTGTCTCACACTAGCAATATGAACCAGGCCACGCAGATACATTTTCTGACTCAAGTCCCTCCTCAAGCCTGCACTGGCAGGACAACATGATATGAATGCATTTCAGATAGGAGAATTACTATAGCTATTTATTAATTGGACGTCACTTGCGTCTTTATAAAGAACTACGAAGCACAAAACCGACTTATTACTCTAAAGCCCACATGTAAAGGTACTCACGTCGGCAGAAAAGAACTGGAAATGAAGATAACTACATTTACTCACCTGGAAGATTACGAGTCTCTTACAACGAAGACAATTGGAACAGCTTCAATGATACAGGCTTCCAACACTTCACGTCGAGTGATAATTAGGTTCCCGATGTTAATACTGCAAACTATGACTGACGATGTCTCCTCCATTATGTTGCACACGGGATAGGCTATTAAAATTTCAGCTTTCGAACGATCAGAAGCCATAAGAACTAAATTCTGAACGCCACTCGTTTTGAGAGTGTGAAATTTTCGCCATGACACGACGCTTAGCTGTCTCGTATTTTCCGTCAAAACAATAGAAAAAAATCACTTCTTTGGAAAACCCTTGCTCATGAAGTCGAAGCAATATCTTTACAACATCTTTCATATCCACAGTTCACAATTCCTGATACGGATGGCTCAAAAATCCGAAGAAATCATGCCTGACCCGGACGCCATCATTCGACTGCTGCTGGGCGCCAATTTGACCGGATGTGACGTGAACTTTTGTTGGATGATTCAGATACAAAAAAAGTGCCAGGCGCTATGGAGTGTTCTCCCCCGCCCCTGGGCGTTGCCTACTAATACAGGGATATTTTGGCGCGGTTTATAACTATGTAGGAAAAGCACATCTTAGTAAGGATTATTGGTACTCAAAAAGAAAATTGGGGGTATTCTTGCGTTTTTCAGATATAATTGAGGTTCAATTTGGAAAAAAATGCCACACAACGCTATGTATTTCACAGCTTTTTAGAATTAATGTTATTTCACTGTCTCTAAGAAATGCCCCGTTACCCCCAAGTTTCTTTTTGGATTCCAGTAGCCCATACCAAGATCTGCTTTTCCGGCATGTGGTCATAAACTGTTCAAAAATATTTCTGTATCAGGAGGCGCTGTCCTTAACAATCTCAGATGTAAAACCACACTCAGTATCACAAACAACTCAAAAGAAAGCACGTACAATTTAAGGTATCAAACGAACTGGTACGTTAATTAATACACTCACTTGCCCGTTCTTTCAGGGGAAGGTGCTTCCTTCAAATAGGTTTTACCGTCCGTGTAACGGAAGTGTGGAACCTCTGTTGGAAAAGAGCAAGAAGTAAGAACTAATTACCGACAACAACCGGCCTATGTGGGTCGGGTTTGTTGTGAATTCTCGCCTCCAACGAGGGTTTCCTCGGCGTTAATGCCTAGAAGCTTTAAGCAACGACGACGGCAACAAGAACGTCAAAAAAGCAATAGTCAAAACCAATCTTTCAAAAGAATGCTGATGGAATACTACAATAATGCTCTCGTTAATTTTGATCAGGACGATATAAGATCGTGGAGGACTATCTGCCCTAAATGCAATGCCGCTCGCAGTTTGATGCGGCAGCCGTCGTGCTTTTTCTAGTCTTTTTTGATAATTAATGTACGTGTTCCTCATGTTTTAAAATGTAAGGGGACCACTGTAATTGGCTCTTGCTGTAGTGGCTCCCCCGCCTGAGCGTCTTCTGTATACAGCTACTTCAGTTAACGTTGTCGGATCAAAGTATAAAGCCGTAAAACAAGACCTCAAGATTCTGTGGATTTTTTATTGATAAGTTCATCAAAATCCGTCCAGTGAAGATATACGATGGCGAACCATTTGGATGAAAGAAATGTTAGGATATCAAGTGGATGATAAGTAAATAAATAAATAAATAAATAAATAAATAAATAATACAACTCTGCACGTGCATTACACTTTCTGACACATTTCTCTGCCGTCACTGCACGACTAGGAAGTGAAATTTCCTGATGGGACGTCTTATGGAGGACTTAAACACACGATGACGGTTTTTTTTTCTCTTTCTAAACTTGGGAACGGTCTCCAAGAATTTAAAGCAGTAAAGCAGTCAAGAAAACTTCTCATACTCTCTTTAAGACAACACACTGGCAAAACCATTCTACCTTTTGACTCAGTAACAAGTACTCCACTCATCATGTAGGCATTGGTCACAGCTTCCAAGTAATCATGCTGCAAGAGACAACGAAAGCACTCATCGTACAACATATACATGCAACTGCAGAGCAAGACGTTTCGAAACCTGGAAAAAACAGCGACATTTCACGGAACACCAGACGACTACTCAACGACACCCAGATTTGGGTAGTCCTTATGGTTGGTTAAGAGGCTGTTAAAAAAGGCACGAATCAAAGCATTGTGTTACAAGTCGTAGAAAACATGTTACACGCTGAAACGTATCTCGTGAACGTTGGGAGGGAAACTGCGCGAAGAAGGTCAGCTACATGCGCAATTACACCTGCAACTTGTCTTGCAAACGACGCTGCATTGCAAGTGGCGCGAAAAATTGCCTCGTTTAACAACAATTTGAAAATCGAGTAAACACAATCGGGGGCCATTCCACAGTGACCTGATCTGGGGTAGTGTTGCATCATAAGAATCCATATTCTACAGTCATTAGTATTCGTATAGTTGACCGCGAAAACAAGTTTCGTCACCATACACCCTTTTTCATCCAAAGAACTAAGAAGACGGCTTTTCATCAGAAAATTCAAGGCAAAAAGGAAACTTGTTACATGCACCTTCTTCTTCCCCCAGTCCCTCAATGAGGTAACACTGTTTTCCTACCCCACCCCCTTCTCTTCGAGACAAGCACTCCTCACCCACGCTTCTGTTAGGCCACTGCATTGCCTTACCCTGCATCCTGAACCGTCCATTCTTAACACGTCCTGTTGAGAGGAAGGAGTGCATGACCTGCTGTTGTCCTTGTGCTCATGTCTCCTTATCTGAGGATTGTCTATCTTCATCCGCACGGGACTGGGCTGAAAAGACCGCTGAATAAAGATTAATATTAAAGCGCTGAGAAAATGTATCAGAAGATGCATACACAGTAGCACTTCACGTGCACTATACCCAAACATGGACTAACGAACAATCCACATATCTTGAATTCAAAATTTAAAAAATAAAAACACCCACTCGATTACTAGAAAGTCACAGAAAGAAAGTCGACAAGTTCTCGATATTAGAGATGTTTAGAATCGCGTTTACGGCAAACAACTAACGCTTGATTCGCGATTATGTTTTCTCGAAAGTCTCAATACAAACACTAGGATAGTGCAAAACAATAATCCATTTCCGAGTTGTTTTGAACCTCATTTTGAAAGCGAGGCTAACTGCAAAGTTTTTGTGTAAACAAAACTAATTTTCATATGAAAAGTTTTGCACTTAGCCTCGCGTTCATAGTGAGGTTCACAGCAACCCGGAAATGGCCTATTCTGGCCTTCCGTGTCAACGCAAAACTACTCAATTTTACTGAGAAACTAAAAACAGCGAGCGGCAAATGAAGGATAATCATGGTCACGTGGTCATTTGTTGTTTGCCGTAAAAGTAACTCTGAATCCCTCTAATAATATACCGAGAAAAACCTGGTAACGAGGTTGACCATAGTATGTAATGCCTCAGTTGAATGGTTCTAACAACCAGCAAGATGTGCGAGGGGAAATCATGGTCGCTGGAAATCTTTCATTTTTAGCAGGCAAGAGGATTCAAGGCAGAGAAGATTGCAAGTTAACCTTCCTTGCAGCACAGAACTGAAACATTAAAGATCCAGGGTACGTAGTCGAGAAGTGTACCAATTGTCCCTGGTCTTCGAAGATGGCCAAAATGAGTTAACATGGAGCACATTGAGCAACGCAAAAATGTCCCACCTTTGCATGGTGTTTTTGATACACTAACTTGACTCCTGTCGGTTGTTCATGATGTTCCTAGAATGGTTAAAAAAAAAAACATTAAGTCAGTCACCAGATACATGGAAAACATTAACGGTGAATCGAAGCAGACATGGAAGTACACGGGTTACGCAAAGTTAAGTACTTACCACGGTTCTTTTAGCTACATCAGCTAACAACACATCCTTGACTTTCATAGCCTTTGCACGGCGCTTGTTACGTTCCTTTCTTGTTTTCAGTTTTTTCTTCCTGGGTTCCTAAACAGAAATCTTTCATTTCACACAACAGTATAGCAGTGACGGGACCGGTGAAAGTGTCCAAACACGCAAAAATTTAGGACAAAAATTCATCTTCCAAATTGGCACTCTTAATACCCACGGAATCAACAAACGCTTTTTATTCGACTAATTTATTCTTGTTTTCAACGATACCATGCTCCCACCAATAGCGTAGCTCCACTGCTTACTGTATAAACACAAACAACCCGCAATCCCTTGATTCGCTCTGACGTAGGGCTAACGCTCGAAACGTCCGCACTCGAATCTCTTTACGGTGGCTAATTTACCTTCAGTTATCAACTCAGTTGATAAACCAAACATTCATTTCTACTCCCCACCGACGCAGCACCACAGAAACTCTTTAGAAACTAACCGCCTTATAATTATATATCGTGATTTACTCAATAATTGACGTTTTATCGGGAACCTTAAAGTAAACTCGAGAGGGTTGGTGCTGATAGAGGATGTAGAGTTCATCTACTTATCTCGGAGAAGACAAGTCGGGGAAAACGTGAATAAATGCAAAATTAATGTAAACAAACAATACGGTACACTTATAAAGTAGCTCCCTTTGTGGCTAACATTCTAAAGTCTATTCAACTAAAAACTTCTGAGCAGTCAGCACTGTTTATTAGCCCGCACATGTTGAATCTGTGGATGAACTCCCCGCATCTAAATATGTTTGTTGTAATGTTTTGTAAAACTGGAAATGTAAACATGTTTTGGTTTAGACTACAAGCTCTCCTAAAGTTAACGTCTTAAAATAAACTGCGAACTAACTATCGTACGTTCTCAAACTCATTAATAATTCATCAAGAGAAAACAAAGAAAATCACTACTGTGCCCGTGGTTTGGATATATGTTCCTAATTACCATAACATTTTGCCAACTTTAGCCTTGAATTTCTCCAAGAATTATTGATCATTTGAGAAGCCATATAAAACACCTCGAAGTCGTTTAAAAGACTCGGCTGCGCCTCGTTTATTCAACCTACTTCTCAGTGTTTGGATATCTGACGAAACACATGCACCTTGTCGTGTTTGATATATTACGTAAAGAATAGGAACGTCACAGATCCACCTACCATTTGCAGTCCTTCAGGAGCAAAAATAAGGTGCATGGGAAGGCCATCTGAAACAGAGCTGTCTGAACCACCAGTACTGTATCCAGAAGAGAAAAACGCATCAGTACAGTGTTCATTTTGCTACCCAGAGAACCGACGACCAAAACACGGTGTAAGGCCACAACCTTTTGATGTTAAAGCTCTCCAAAATTAAAGTCAGTTTAAAACAGACATAAAATCCACGCAAAAATACAGCCACGAAAAAACCTTTACCGCCGGTTTTACTCTTTCTTGCACTTTCCACCTTTCCACCTATTAGATGTTTGTCCGCGCCCCCCATCAGTTTCATTTTTCCCGCGCTCTGCACCGGTTTCACCTTTTCCCGCCACTGGTTTTAGTATCTTATTTGCCAAGTGGTTGCTATTTTCCCGCGCTCTGCACCGATTTCACCTTTTCCGCAACTGGCCTCGGTATCTTAATAGGGAGATTCAGATTTGACTGCGAGTACGAGATTGAGCACGGGTACGACTTTTCAAATCTAGTTTGCGTGGTTTAATTAGGTAACCGCTTATCACACCAATCTTGTTTCTAGGGTCTCTTTATCTGCTAGTAAATTATGGAAAGGAGCGAGAGTTCTGGGGCTGTGCCTGATTTGAAATTTGAAAGTCGTACTCGTACTCAATCTCGTTCTCGTACTCTGATCAGAAGCACTTGGCGCCCCGCGCTGGTCGCTATTTTCCCGCGCTCTGCACCGGTTGCACGTTTTCCCGCCACTGGCCTCGGTATCTTATTCGTCGCACTTGGCGCCCCGCGCTGGTCTGTCGCTATTTTCCCGCGCTCGGCAGCGGTTACATGCTTTTGCTTCCACCTCTGATTGGATCATTACATTTTCTGCCTTTGTTAGACACCCGATGTGATTACTTTAGTTTCGGTTTGATGATTGTTTTAAGCGACTGGTGATTAACTTTGGGCACTGTTCATTTCCGTACCTTGATTCAACATCCGACGGGTAGTTAGTGTTCAGATCAATATCAGATTCTGTCAGGTTGGGTGCTGCAGTTCCCTTGCGTTTCATGCTCTCCAAAATCTCCGCTTTCATTTTCATTTCCAGGTCTCTCAAGATGGATATGTACTGGAAATAACATCGCCATCGCATTAAATTAAGAATTACATGAATTTTTGGCGGCAACTTCGAAGAACAATTGCCTTGTTTGCTACACCAACTGATAATTTAAACCACAACAGACGCGTAGTCAAAATGATAAAACGTTCTCTGGTCCTTTTGTCTTCAACGGAGAGAGCAATGTGACTGTACGTAGAATGATTCAAAGTAGAAAAACAATGAAATAATGAAAAAAAAATAATGAATCATTCTACCATACGTACAGTCACATTTTCTATCCATTGAAGACAACAGGGCGGTTGTCGAAAGTTCGCAGATTTTGAAACTTTTAACCAGAGAACGTTTTATCATTATTACCATTTACTATGAATCCTGGTTAAGGATCTTCGACTTTCAGATGCATTGTCGTAAGTAGGGAATTGTGGCAAGAAAATGAGCATCTTGCCAGGAGGAAGTTTAAAGCAGTTTTGAAATGATTGTTCCAAGCCTCAGTTGAAAAGTCGCCAAAGAATATAATGAAGGACTGCGCGTGCTTTAATTAACTAACTACGAAAAATTGTTATCTTTACACTCAGTGAAAGAGCAAAAACAAAACCGTGACTTAGTTGCTTTTGCTTCGAGCCCTGGGAGGGGTGGGGGGGGGGGGAGTTGTACTCCTATAGATTAGCTATTATTGGGTTTGTGACGCTGTGAAGTAAGGGTATGGTTTTCAAGAGTTTAGTCTGGGATAGCGTATAGAAATAAGAGAGTTTTGGTCTAGAATAGGGTATTATTTTCCAGTAAACTGATCAATTGCTTGACGAATTTAGTCTATACTGGGTTTCCCAGGAATTGACTCTTAAAAAACGTGTTTTAGTTGTTGCTGTACACGTAGATGTTTTGGCTGGACTGTGATAGTGACCGAATTTCTGGAAAACAGCGAACCTAGGATATAGGGCAGGGATTTTTGGCCTTTGGGAAAGAACAGGGTAGCAAAATGCAGCTGAACTCAGTCTGGTTTAGGGTGAGAGTTTTAGAGTCCCAGCAGTACATCCCCACCCAAACATTTTGAGAATACACTCCTGCCCGGTTTCAAGTCCCGATGGCTTCATTGCACATGTCATTTACAATGGAATCTCTTTAGTTTGGTTTGTACTCATTACGTTATGACAATCAGTTTAGTAAACTGCTAACACTAAAACCTTGGAGTCGTCAGGATCGCAGTAGTCCAACAGTGTGTCACACAGATGATAACCCATAGACTCAAAGTCTGCGGTGGTAAAATGATTCCCTGCACGTTTACCAAGCGATGAGCCACAGAATGTTGCCTGTTTAAAAGAAAACACCAAGACAAGCTCTAAACATCTCTGTACTCGGGTTGGCTGATCCAATATAACAGATTTTGGTGGAAGCGAAAAATCCATAGAATTACAGTTTATTGCATTTTACATTTTCCGTTCCCAGTGGTCCTGAATTTCGGGAAACTTTTTGTAAAGAAATATTGGCAAAATCAATACCGCTTATCTAAATGATACAACGTGTTCGCATGCAACGTGCTTCCGAAATGACACAAATTAAAGCGGCAGTCAGTGACCTATTTTAGTGTCACTTTGAATAGCCAAAAAAAAACGTATTTGTATGCAATTTCATGTTAGAAAAGGGGTTCTTAGTCAAATATTTTAGCAGCTTTGACCAACATACAGCAAAATTTCCCGTGACAGTGCCCCTCTGAGGAGAACCGACGTCTGTTGAGATATGATGTATACATAAAATTCCCGAACTTCACCTCCATCGTAAAACTGTTCATAATTCCCATGTTCCACATGACAATCCTCCCAGTTCCTTCCTGAATATCAAGCAAAGGCGAACAACAGGAATTAGAGCACTTCCAAATTATTAATAAAGAAAAAGTTCATAAATTATCTTTTTCCTTCAATTTAATAACGAAATTAGGATATCTAATTAAGAAAATCTTAAAAATGATAATGGACAGACCTTGCTTTTTTGCACCTTGAACTTGCAGCCTTTAAAGGAAAACTGCGATAAAAGAGAATGTTAGTTTACTAAAAAAAAATCATAACATAACTCAGGTTATGCCCTAACCCCCCACCCTCACCTTATTAAGATCTACTTTTCCCGCAGACATAAACGGCACTAAAATACCTTTGAATTAGTAGGCACCGTTTAAGAATCAGAGTTTGTCATCCCGAGATGCGCAGAACGTATGCGCAGTAACAAACCGCGCAAAAATACCCAGTATTAAGAGGCTCCGTCCTTAAATAAAGGGTATCTACCAAGCAAACATTGGTAAAGATCGTCAAAAAATGTCAAAGTTGCTAAAATTAGAAATTGCTATATCGTCTGAGGGGAGAGTGTGGGGGTGTGGGGGGGGGGGGGGGGAGGAGTAGCACAAAGGAACCTGTCGCTAAGTAGAGTTACACTAAAGGGGCAATGTCACTTTGAATAACCAAAAGATATATTTGTATTTATAGAAAGGTTCAAAGAACGGTTCACTTTTGTTAACAACAATCCTACTACTGCACAGAAACTAGGGATTAATTATCTTTGGCTGCGGATGGCTAGGATGGAAATTGATGGCAACTTGAAAAACTTGGCCAATTTTTTCAAGCTCTTCCTGTGTATCTTAGAGAAATCGCTAAAAAACTGATAACAGTTTGTTCTTCCTCCAAGATATTGCTTATTATTAAAAACTGGATCATTGTATAATGCAATTCGAGGGATTTGATTGGCTGAGCGGCCATGGTATATGAGCCATTATACCATGGCCAAGAAATGCCAGCCATTAAATTGTCTGCTGGTTCCTCTCTCACAGCGAAATCAGTACGAACTAGCAATATTTCTTGATTCTTTTTAATAAAACAATTATTCCACTTGCGCTTGTTGGATATGAGATGATTATAGCCAACTCGGCGCTACGCGCCTCGTTGGCTATCTATCATCTCATATCCAACGCGCGCTTGTGGAATAATTGTTAACTAGTTCCCTCCTGGTGCTCTAAGAGCAATCTCGTGTTAGAGGAAAGGTTCTTTGTCAAATATTTCAGCAGTTTTGACCAAAATACAGCAAAATCTCTGTCACAGTGCCCCCCCTAGTTCCAGCATATTTTACCTTAGTTGGAGCATTTTTCGATATCATCACAGGAAACACTCTCTCCCTGAGCCTTTTCAGAGGATCAAACCTATTTTCACAGCCGTAAATAAACACATTTTGCTTTCGACTATGTCCATGAAGATCACAGTATAAACTTATGTCCCTCTCCTCTAACAATCTGAAAGAAAAGTTTTGCACAACCAAGTAAATAACACACAGCACGTCTTAAGAGTTATAGAGATTGCGAAAAACGCGACAATATAAAGCTGTTTCGACAAAGGTTGTCCAAAAAAGCGTAAAACGCCGCTTTTTTTGGACAACCTTTGTCGAAACAGCTGTATTCGCAAATCTTGCGCCATAAACACAGACGCCCTTGTATGAGCCTACCCAGCAAGGGTTTCCATTTGTGCGTTTTTCGCTGTTTGACCGCGCGGAAATCTCCCCCCATTAATCGCGCGCATCGAAAATACGGAAATCGGCTTTTTAGTGCAAAAAACTCCACGGTAACGCTTGTTTCGCAGGCTTCCCCTCTATTTGCAAGCCAGTGAGTTTAACACTTATTATTAAAACCTGGATCATTGTATAATGCAATTCCAGGGATTTGATTGGCTTATCGGCCATAATATATGGGGCAGTATACCATGCTCAAGAAACAGCGACTATAAATCAATATTTCTCAATTGTATTTGATAAAACAATTATTCCACTCGCGCTTGTTGGATGTGCATGATTATAGCCAACTTGGCGGCTCAGTGGCTATCTATCATCTTATATCCAATGCGCGCTCGTGGCCCACGAGGGCGCGTTGGATATGGAATAATTGTTAAATAGACCATAATTATTCGTATTCTCGTTATTCAACTGGATCTAGCTTACAATGGAGGCTCTTGCGGAGGTATATATTAAAAAATATTTGCACGTGAAAAGATCCCTCCGCTTAGCCCTCGTGTGCAAGCTTGTTCCAATTCAATGCCGAGAATACGAATACAGTCTATTCACTGGGGGAGGCTTTCCATTTAGCCAAATATTCGGGTGGAAATTTCGGAAACTTTCCTTGTCAAATGGCAAGCCTTTTTTTTTTCCAGTCACTCCAACCTTGCAATTTCATTGGTTGATCAATAAAAGTACGTGGTGGCGCAATGATGGCGCAAGAAGACAACAAAATAGAAATGGAACGGTAATTTCCGTTACAAACGTTGGAACGGAAAAAAGTGGAGTACAGTGTGCCTGCAAAGACGTCCATTGTTTGCGAAAATTTCCGTCTGATCCGCGCGTGCCATTTGCACTTCAACCGGTTAAACCAAAACTTTCGGCTAAATGGAAAGCTCCCTGGGGCTTTCTCTTGTTTATCCGCTTTTTCTCCCTCCAAAAACACATATTTAAATTCTAGTTTAATTTAGAATCTGAGGACTACTGGTTTGTCACGAATTAGTCATACGCACCCAATTTACATATAGTTGTAAAGGACAAAAGAAAGTAACTCACTTTCTAACCATGTTCCTAACGTGCCAGATTGGAGGGAAGGAATCTTTAAGGACTGTTTTATAGTTCCTGTTCAGATCTCTACCAGCCAAAGAACAACGATAGTTTCCGATGATAACTCCATCTGGATTTAACATCGGAACAATCTTGAAGATAAACGTGTCTCGAAGAAGCTAGAAAGAAAAGACAGCTGGATTTTAGTAGCTTGCCATGCAATTAAATTAAATGTTCAATTTGCAATAAAAGAGTGGTAAATTTGAAACGAATTTTAACCTTTGCATCAGGAGCATTGCTTGTTAGATAATCTAAAAGTCCTTTCATCATCCAGCTTGAGTTTGTCTCCCCCGGGTGAACTCTTGCAGTCAAAACGACACCTTGTTTGGCCTGTTAACGCAATACCAATAGTGTGAATGCCAGGGTCTGACGTCATTCAAGATTAAATTTAACTTCTCAACGCATAACACAAGGGAAGCTTTCCCTTTATGAGGGGTAAGGCATCAGGGACTGAAAATTCATTCAATCAAGTTTCATTTCAGTATGAAAATTCTGAACAGTTTCAACACTATCACAACGTTTTGTTATCTGTAAGTTTATCTTCAAACTGCTTGGCAAATTGAAAGGCAAATTTCACTTGTAAGGATAAAAAAATCCAGCGAAAATAGCTTGTTTGTACATTTTGCTGTTGTTGCTCTATGATGTTCTCTGAATTAACTTATCCGTTAAAAATCGACCAGGAATTGTAAAACTTAAAACTCGCTTATCGTTGCAACAGCGGTTGACCATTACACTGTAAACATAGCTTTTTTGGCTTTTTAGTGATTACGAAACTTCGGTTTTCTTGTTATTGTTGTTGTCGTGTTTAATTAACCACTTTTAAAGTTTTATTGTACCTCTGCATCAGCTGGCCTCCTTGATGGGTTGGTCACCGTGAGCACGTAAACAAAGTTTCCAGCAAGTGTGCGGCATAGCACTCTCTGTTTGCAAATTCTGGATTGTACTGGGTCGTTCCTCAAGTTCTGAAGATATTCCTTTGGTGGAAAACGAAAAAAAAAAAAGTTAGCAATACGATGCGCAACCTAAAACGCATTTTGTGTTTATACACGTATGTAGTTTCGCGGCTATTTGGACTTCTTTGTAATTATTTCAATTTGTTCAACTTGTTCAATGCAGCCGAACTATCTAGGAACTGAATTGTTGGGAACGGAGAAAGAAAATGAAAAATTCAGTCCGTCGTGTGCTCGTGTTCCCATAAAAACTGCGATTTGATTATTTCACGTTCCTATTTTGCAGAGGACGGTTAAAAACAAGAAACAATGCGATTCGAAAATAAGTAACGCAAGTGCAGAGTATTTTGCTCATTGAAACCTATTATTTTATGACCCGAAAAGGCTAAGAATCAGCTACAAACTAAGTTGAAATTGCACAACTGGCACAGTCGACTGTAAGGGAAGCTTAATTTCCAACTCTGAGAAAGTTTTAATTTTTGAAACAAACCTGCAAGTCTGAGTAGGTGTACGGATAACAATGGGCAAAATAATAAGTGTCGTCTTCATTAGGAAACTCGCATGTCCAGGTCAGTGAATAATGGTACTTGTCTTTTGTTGTGTCTTCGCGTCTGCAAGAACACGAAAAGTTATTTAATTTGCAAACTTAAATATGGCGGACTGGGGTAACACGGAGGCATTATTGACCGACACTGAATTCAGGTGATGCAATTTTTTGAAAATTTAACGTTCCACTCCCAGGGCACAGTGAACTTTTATGTGTTACACGTACAACTGAATCTAGTCGTGCAAGAACGACGTGCACACCTAGGCCTTAGCCTGTTACTTGGCAAGAAAAATTCAACTCATCGACCTTGCAATTTCTTTGTATAATTTTGTACTCAGTTGTTGTATTGCATGTGTAGAGCGGTTTTCAATTGAGTGTCAAAAGCAATTGCGTTTTTGTTTTGGTTTTGCATTACTAGTAGCTCTGTGATTGGTTGACAAAACTCGCGCCACTTTCTCAACCAACGAGGATCAAAACCTAAACCAATCGTGCCTCGCTCGCACGCGTTTTCCCGCGCTTGGCGCCGGTTACATGTATTTGCTTTGAATTCTGATTGGTTCATTGCGCTGTTTACACCTGTTGTGATTGGCCAGAGTAAATTACTTTGGTTTTGGTTTTACGACACTCGATTGAAAATCGCTGTAACTGGGTGCAACGTAGCCAACTGCATACCCTAATTCACTTTTACGGCACACTAATGGCAAGTGAGCAAGAAAACTATGGACGCTTTGAACCTTTTTATCAGTACTGGCCGGCAATTTGAGGGACTACCTATATGCCAGCTCGTCCTAATAACGGCACATACCATTTTGAGAATGTCTCATTTATAAGGTGTCAGAGTCAGAGCTTCAAAACGGCCCATTATATTCACAGTGTGGCTGTTTTGGGCGGCCGGTTGTGACCTACGACTTAAAAATCTGGTCGTTCTCCCACTGGCTGGGAAATCTAGAAAAGTTCAACAGGAATTGTTAACAATAAGTCAGCTAAGAATCATATGCGCCTTACTTGATGGCATTCTTGTAGTACTTGATATTCTCACCAGTCCTGACCCAGCCAATCTTCTTCTTTGCGGCATCCATCTCAGAGTATAACAAGGGTCGCATGCCTTCATTGTACAAGCTACCAGACTAGGGTGAAAAAAAAACAATGGGCACAATCACTAAAAAGATCAGTGATTCAATAAACTTAAGTTTAAACCCCATTATCACTTTTATAAAACTCAAGTTTAACGCGAGGAGGCTCTGCCCTGACAGCCAAACCCTTACCTTTTACATACAGTACCATTTTTCACAGGAAAGGTATACCTTCACATACCTACAGAAGAAACACTATCTTTTTTCATTGCGTCTGTTCGAGATATTTTAATGTTCATGAAAGTGTCTTCGATACCCCCCCCCCCCCCTACCCCACACAAGGTGGGTCCTCTTCAAACACACTTGTTATGACCACAGTTCCCTTTGTGGTAATCCTGTAATACCACAGTCTAAATTAACCCTAAAAGTATCAAGACCACGCCCATTAATGTTGCAAAATTCTTTCTCTTACTTTGAACAGGTTCATGATTGTGAACTTGTACTTGACTGATGGCTGCGTGTTCTGAACTCTGAAGTAGTACCACTGGGTGTGTTTATTGGTATACAAGTCATTTCTCAGCCATAACTGGTATTCATTGTTGTTACTACGGGTTGAATTAATGAAACAGAACATCAATATTATGAAAGATATGCAAGTGTTCACAGAATTCAATGTTTGACTAAAATCTTTCAGCCCTAATAATTAACAATGCAGAGTCTTCAACTAGGATGTGACATCAAAATGAGGCCTGATAGTCTTCTCACGGCTTTGTTGCTCGTGGGTTCGGCCTTCGACCAAAAAAGTGTTCCTGCTACGCACGAGAAAAACCTCTGGAATCCAGCTGGTAGATACTACTTGAAAAGTTGAAATGTTACACAGTAAGTCTGTAACACTTAACCTGATAAACATTTTGCCGGACAATGCCGCAACGAAATTGTTATGATTGTAAAATAATGTAGACATTTACTGCTCTGAAGTCTGTGCGAGTATGAACAGCTAGATTCTACTGTTGCTATCCATTTATAAATGTGCAATGAATCTTCTTATATGATCAGTTCACCATCAATATGTATACTTTTATGTACTTCACATTCCCAATTAAAAAATGATAATACAATGTATTTCATTGTACTCACACTTTTATGGCTCTCATAAGATTGCCACATTCAAATCGAGACTCAAAAAGCAGAGTGGAGTCATCAGGAGATGTCAGCTTGTAAAAAGGTTTGTTAGAAATTTGACTGCCTCCAACACGTGATCTAAGGAACTGAAAATATTAAGAACATTAAACACTCAAGTTTTCCTTCACATTTATATATATTTTTCAATCAAAATGTCAATTCATATAAATCATAGCGGCGCCATAATTATTGAATGGGGGATATGATAATTTTTTATATTATAGTCTTATGTTTGGATGTTATTTACTAAATAATCTAAACTTGCAGGGAATCAAAAGTCTATTTTAATGACATACATGTATTGCACTTTCAATAACCCAAATGGTTGCAAAAAAGTCCTAGAATGGAAGAAAAGGGCCTTTAGAGATCAAGCATTTTGTCTTTGTATAGTTACAAGTGCTAACATGAGTTTGGTGTTGGTTTCTAAGCTGATCATGGAATAATTACACATAATTTTAAATAATAACTGTGTTGCCATTAAAAAGGATTAGTTACAGTGGAGTATAGCAAGTAATTGTAAACAAAATAAAATTTCCAACTGTTGTTGTCACAGAAGCCCACTCTAGCCAGTTGCTGGATGTGATTGCCAGCTGCTAGCTACTAATGACAGGCTTGCAATGCATGTGACCGTATATATAACTGAACACAAGGCATGAGTGTTTCATCTGATTTCCAAACACCAAGATGTGGTTTGAAAAAAAGAGGAGCAGCCGAGTTTCTTTCAACCATGCAACTTTGAAGTGTTTGGAAATTGCATTAAACACTCTTTTGAGTGTTTGATATACAGTGCAGCTCAGAAATAAGCGAACCAAAATATGCGCGTAAAACGCGTATAATACGCGTATGCGTAAATACGCATACACGTATTGACTTATACGCATAAGCGATCATTAGTATGTATGAGCTAGCCTATTGTTTCTTCTATTGTGAAAAGGTCATTGTTGATTTCAATGGGCATTTCAAAAATGCTAAAAACTGGTGGTCAAGCTGCATGTCCATCGATCGTCTTGTTTTTATATCGACTGTTTGTTGTTGACCGCTGTCGAGCATCATATCGAGTGCATGAGTATCAAGTATTGCCCAAATCTCCTCGTTAAATAAAAAATGTTGCCAAAATGATAAGCCTCATGTTAAGAGGGAACCATTTGATATTTTTATTGTCTTTTCTAAAGCACTCGGTTTCTTGAGCTGCAATTCTGCTCACGCTTGCGGCAGCATAATTTTATAAACGTTCACTTGCCAAAAAATAACGCATAATGTTCGGCGCATAATGTTCACAAAATGTGATCGGCGCATCATAGAAACTTTGAAAAAAAATCCTGGCTTTGAAGAGAGAGCATTTCACCGTTTGAATCAGCGAATTCTGCCAAAAAGAACCGGAGATATCGTTTTTTTCAGTTCTTGCCGTGACGCTTTAAAGACAATAACATTTCACAATGGACTCAGGCCGGCGCGTGCTGAAAAAAAAAACTTTTCTTTGCAGAAAAATCAAATAAATGTTATCGACGCATCACAGAAACTTTGAAGGAAAATCTTGTCTATGAATGGAGAGAATTTTATCGTTTGAATCAGCAAATTCTGCCACAGAGAACAGAAGATATCATTCTTTCAGTTCTTGCCATGTAGCTTCTTAAAGCATTATGTATTTATAATTCTTGGAAAAATTCAAAACAAAAGTTCACCAAATTTTGTAACAATTTAGATTGCTTTTCCAAACCTCCTTCATGGTAGTGATTTCTTTATTTTCTCTTCATGAATTATAAAATAAAGAAATAAATTTCCATCTAGACTATCCACCAGGAATAAACTCCACCATTTTCACACAGAGTTACATCTCAGTAGTCAGTGAGTGTCAAGTTTACTTACATATTTCTCAGGGCCTGGTTCATTGTTAAACACCACCACCCCCTCATCACAAGGCAGCTTGGGAAAACTGCTGTCATCTAATGACTTCTCTACAGTAAAGTTTGATGAGCGAAAATTAATAAGATCTTAAAAACAATAAAAAAGGAAAATAATTTACTGTACACTGCAATTACTATTGCCCCAGCAGGCGTGAAGAGATGTTTTATAAATCCACGGCTACCAAGTCAGTTAACTGACAAATACTGGGTAGTTCCTGTCATTTTTAAATTTGCATTCCTTGAAAGAAATGTGATGTAATATTTCATAATCATAAATGACTATATTTTTATATATATTTTTTTATATTTATTCACATTTCTTTCACATACCATGCACACATTGACATTCAAATCCTAACAGTATTCAGGATGTTTGTCACATGAACCTACATGTACCGTAGTTTAATGTCCTAATAGCTCACGCGAGTCTCCAGTAGCTCAGTGCAGGTACTCCAAACTAGTAATCAGACATTCTCTTGAGAAGGTCCTTTGTAACATTAACGGCCCCTTTCCATTTTTTCCTCCAAAATCATAGGTTGGACTCCAGTTGGGAGAATTCAGATTTTCTTTTTCTGAGTATGCCTGTCAGTGACTGTCATTGACTGAAAAAATGCATGTATATAATATCATTTCTCCATCCTTTATTGATCCTTTCATAAAAACAAAGAAATAAATGCAAACCTGGCTTGACAAAAGGTTCTGAATTTTTTGGTATATGGTGGATATGCTTGGGTCGAACTGGCAGGATTTTCATCTGTGCAGGCCTATGGAAAATGTAGTTCAAAGAAGACAAATTAAATACGGGTGGAAGCAAACATCAAATTTATTGAAAACAGAGATACACATATCACTAAAGAGCACAATTTTTATCATATTGAAATACTTTAATCAGAACCTAAATGTACTACTAACAATCACAATTGTATCTTCCCTGAAAAGCCTGATACTTCAATGTGATGGTAATGGTTTAGATAAGTGTCCTACCTTAGCCGGAAACCGCTATATTATATTGACATAGAAATAAAGTTTTTATTATTATTATTATTATTATTATTATTATTATTATTATTATTATTATTATTATTATTATTATTATGGTATGTATTTATATACTGCACATATCACAAAGTCCCAAACACTCATGGAGTAAGATCAGACGTCAGCATGTAAAGACGCCACTGGCAGCCACTATCAGTCTATACTTTGATTTCGCCCACCCACCCAACCCATGCATAAATGCGAAAGACAGATGAAATCAGAGATAGAGATAGACCACCACGCCGTGAACTACGTCCCCTACTCTTTTCAAACAGTGTGTGGGTTCTTTAATGTCCCACAGATTATCAGGAACAAGTGTTATAAGGTGGGACCTGCATTTTATTGTGATCCTTATCCAAGAAGACTAGGAAGTCTAACCATTTGCAGATGTAGTTTAATAGCATCTTATCGGACGACATGTAGATCATCACCAAGTTTTTTAAACAGCAGCAAGACACTGGGTTATACACATGTAATAAACTCCAGCTATGATGACTTCTAGAAGACTGAGTGCAACTCCCTTTGCTTTAGATTGTAGTAACTCATTGCATTATAGGAGTTTTGAGGGGTTGGCATTATACATTGTAGTATATAATCATGAGCTTTTCAATCTCTCTCTTACCATCTTGGTGAAGACTGCTGGCCCTTTTCTTTACAAAATGCATATAAGTTTCTTGGCTCCCTGAGTTTTGGAACCTAAAACAAGTTTTAGAATTATAAGCAAAAAAATCTAAAGCCCGCAAGCTCAGACAAACAGTTCCAAGTTCATGATACAAGTTTAGTTTTAAAATGGAAATTATTTGGACATACTGTCTTGCCTGCATGATAAAAAGCCCAATTAAGCCAGGGTAAAACAGTTAAAGTTTAATTTCACCTTAATCATTACAGAATTTTAAAGATAAAAAAATCAAGTTCTTTTCACTTGCTTTCTGACTTATAAATGTTGAAATAAACTGATCATCCTATTATCACTAATAAATCTATAAAAATAAATTAATGATGATTATAAAGTACATCATGGTGCACAATGATTTATCTGACTTAGTTTTTTTACTAACCTTCTTTCCTCCTTGATAGCTGAAAACAAGCTGTGTTGTTCTAGACTCCTTGTCAAATAATTGAAGATCTAAGGGAAATAATTTATGGTAAGTGCCCCTTCCCAAACTCTTCACTACCATTTCGTTCCACAACAACTTCTGTGCAATTATTTTTCTGCAAAGTTTTTCTTATTTCTCCTGCATTCTGTGCTTGTGAAAAATAAAGTTTTTCTCCTGTGTCTTCCTCCTCCCAGTTCCCCTTTGCTAATGGATGCCTGTCCACTGACTGCCTTGAGTCAGCCCCTCCCACATTTCATATTTATTTTTAAAAATACTTCTCGCAAATGAGATGCTGGATTTTTGCACATGATCCCTAGTCTTTTGAGGGGGAAGCTAATCGTCATTGGTCACGGGTAAATTGTCGCGGGTCGCAGGTAAACTGTCGTGGATAAACTGTTGCAGGTTGCAATTTTACCAAGGACAGTTAGATTCTCTTGTCTTTTGACTTTATACCCCTGAGTGCTGATGTGGTACACAGTGGAAACAGGTTAAATGTTTGACTCAATGAAAGGGGGTATATTTGAGCAAATTCACTAAAAAATTACAATCAAGCCACAAACATATAGCATTAAAACATTAAGGACTTTAATAATTACTTGTGATTGGTTGGCAACTACCTGGATAATTACTAGTCGTGTAGCAATCAACAACACTTGACAATTATTAATTTAAAATGTCTATCAATTGTCACTGGTTCATCAACTAGAATTGGACAATCGTCATCAACTGATCACACTGGTCATGGCAATTAAAGCCCTTTAACAGCAGTAAAATAGCCTAATATAAGCATACCTGATCAAAAATAAATGATACATGTCAAACAATTATGATCAACTGCAGTAGATAATTTAATTAGTGCGCTCCCCAGTGCATATGTCACATAAAAATCTCCTTCATGAAAATCAGCCACTGTTATGTTACATTAAGCAAGTACTTAATTGAGCTAATGAACCAAACCCGGCGGCAGTTAAAACGTTACGGAGAACTTTAATGCGAGGCACTTACCACCTGGGCTGTTAAAACGAGGCACTTTTGAGGTGGAAGTTCTGTTTAACACCTTACTATTGTCATCGCTTTGTGAGCTCTCATGGAAAACTTTATCTTTCATCGGTAATCCCGCGGCCGATCAACCACAAATCACGAATTCATTCAAATTTGACACAGGGATAACGTTGCCATAGGTCAGTGTGCAAGTTAAGTCCAAGAATCCAACCAAGGTTAGACGCAAGAACAGTATCTGTTTAGAAAGTAAAGGAACTGTTAAACGACTCAACAACGGTCGGTTCTCACATAATAAAGGTCAAGTAGATAAATAATCTTAAGCTCAAGTTTGTTTACAATAAAGCGTACAGTAATCAACAACAGAAATCAACAATGGCGGTAATCACTTACTCTACACCTTAACGTGGATTCCTTGATCAAATCGAGCTCGATTCTCGGTGAAGGCTGTCATAATATACCTCAATACACTTTCCATTCGATAAAACTAAAAACCTCAAAGTTCAAATCAATTTTTGAAAAGTTTCAGCCGAGTATTCACACCATACCATCACATTTGAACACATCAACAGCGAATCGCCGCGGCGACCGACAATTCTGCCCCAGGCCTCCCTCTTCAGATTGAATCGCATTTGAATGACCCGCCGCATGCGGAGGGGGTCATTTTAATAACTTTTTCAGTTTTCTTTTCTTTTTCTTTTTTCCCCTCTGTTTATATTTATTTCTTTGATTTATCAGTGGCACTTGGCAACTTTTTTTGGTTATAGCAAGGGCGGATGGTATGGCAAGGTTTCTAATCATACACTCCTGATTATGTACGAATAGTACCACCTCTTTCCCCCCCACCCCCCCCCCCCGCCCCCACTTCTCCTGTATTCAGAGGGTGCTGAAGGGGCAAAATGAGAATTGAGATTTCATGCATTGTGAATGGAATTTGAAGGGGTAGCAAACCACCTTGTTCTTCCTTCTATGAGGAGAGTTTGACATGAGATCAGATGTCACTTAGGGCTTTTTTCCATGCTCCCCTTCATTTGGTCATTTAATTTGGGCACTGGGAATGCAATCTGGGGTAAAATTTTGTCTGGAAGCTGTGATCTGAACAAATTTTGGACTGGGAAATGGGATGGTAACTCTCTGCAGGAACCTTTACTTAGCGTGCTACACACCTCAAATATAAGCCAAAGAATGCTTTGCCATATTTTTTTCCCTTCTGTTGGTGAGCTTAATTTTCGCATTGAAATTTCAATGAGAAATTTCTGCCCAGCTTTTGGCACAGTGCCTTTTCTATTATTCTATTGCTATCATTTTGGCTCACAGTCTATTATTGGGACAGTTAAAAGTACTAAAATGTGAAATTTTGCTACCATTTCGCAGACTAAAAGAGTAAAATAGGCACACCTTTTGGAGGAGACTCCTCTTATATTCCACCTTATGGAGCACCTCTTCAACCAACAGGGTAATAATAGACAAGGAAAAAATAGACCAAGTCAAAAAATAGACAAGGTTGAATAATCATTATCCGACCTTGTCTATTTTTTCCCGTCCAAAAACTAAATAAAAGTCACTTCTTTATTTCAGTTGTCTCATGGCTAAGGGTGAAAAGTCTTTCTTCATGGCTACTATCTCCTGTACTGGCTTTTTGTCCAACTTTGTAACAAGTGCTCTAAGATTCTTCTGTACAAGTACTATCATAAATTCAATAATTTTGAGATAACAGGACTGTCCCTTTTCTCTCAACAAGTGTGTTAGTTCTTCGTTATCTTTTAGTCTTTAGTTGTCTGCGGCTAGCCAGCATAAGAAGTTCTTGATCAGGAGTTTCATATGCAAGAACAACTTCTCCCGGTTTGCTTACTGGAGTTGTTCCTTGAGAAGTTTCAAACAGAAAGTGAGTCCTCTTTAGTTCTTTAAGTCTGAGTCTTTGAGATCTCCTACAGGGTATTTCACCCCTGTCATCAGCATCCTGACACTTGGATTTTGAAACTTGATTTTCACATTGAAATTGCAACACCGCAAATGCATGTTTATTTGAACTTGGTTCCTTGGATGTGTATGGTAAGTTATCCTGTCCTTTCCTCCTTCCCCTGGACTTTTTTCTTGGTCCTAATATTTCATCAACTTCCACGTGACTTGGAAACTGGGGAGATACCTGCGTACAAAGCAAATCAGATAAAACTCAGCTGTACTGTATAAGTTACATCTACATGTAAATATTAAATGCTAGTTAACGCTGGAAGAGTTTAAGTGTCAGCGACGTGTCGTTCAATGAAATAAATAAATAAAAAATTTAAACGGTACACTAGCACTAGCACTCTTAACTTGACGTAAATGGAATCCACTGTCAAGTATCAATGTAGAAGAATTAAGCTTAACTTAAGCTTAAGACTCCATTTCAAATAACGAAGTGTGATCACAGCAAGTGAATCGACATATGCATTATATTTATAATTGGATAAATTTAGGTGGAATGGCCATGTAGATTACAGGAAGATTAAATCATTCAAGCAAATAGTACAGTAGATTTTGATCCAAAGGGCACAGTAAATATCAAGGAAAATTTAAAACGACAACTACAAAATCGGTGCCTTGCTATAAGCTGTAAGCTCACCCATTTCATAGCTTCTTCGTCATCTACCGGCAAAGATGATGCCAGAAAAGGTTTTCTTGCCGCTTGAACAGGAGTACAATAATGCTTTCGTCCATCTAAAGGACTTTCAATAAAATCTAACGGTGGTTTGAGATGAGTTGTGGAATCTTTTCGCTTACGTCTTTTTCTCCGTCCTCTGTCCGCCATAATGAAAAATTTTAAATTACGTGCCACTCATAAAATGACCGCTGTGCAAAATTAACAAGGGCTCAAAGCCTACCGCTGACCAGTCCCGTCTCACAGGGGTACTTCCGGTGAGAAAAGAAAGAAGCGCTTCCAAAATGTCCCTGCTGCACTACATTACCTACAAGCTTGTTGTAATTAGAGATCGAAGAATTGGCTCCATATATTACGCTATTGCAGTTCTTATTGTGCTCTACACATTGGGTGAAATATTTATCAAGAAAGGATATCTGGAGGTATGAAGAAGAGTTTATGTTTGGCCTTTCATGTCCTGGATCTTGTTTGAAAACTCTTCAACCTTATACGCTTTTGAAATGACCTAACAACTACTTTGATAGAGACAGTGACTGGCAATGAAGTGTTCCTATTGAAGGTATATGTTTTTAATTGGGGGTGCAGGGGCCGGTGGGGGGTGGTGCTGGGGCTTCAGAGGGGAAGGCCATCCAAAAAAACTTGGGACCCTTGGGGAGCTGAGGTTCAAGCCTTCTTAATTTAAAAGGTAAAGGGAGGGTCAAGCCTTTTTATATTGGTATGCGCAAATCAGTCAAGGTACCACATTGATGTCATTTTTCATATTTTAATGCTGCGTACAAGTCCTTCCTTCATTAAACAGAAACTTGAATAATTTATTGTTAAATAACTCACTACAGTATTCCTATTAATTAAACAGCAGTTTTACACTTCATTCATCCTCTCTTTCCGTCTTTCTTTTTCCTTTTTTTTTTTACATTTTACATTTCTATCTACTGCCATGGCATGTAATTGCCTCGGACAACCTGTGTAGTCAAACCAGGCAAAGTTGTGTTTGAGAATTGAGTGTATTCACCCACTCTAGCTCAGTGGAAACCAGCCGAGGCTTTCATCTTCCCATCTATTTACTCACTGGTTTGACTGCTTTTTGTGGCTGTCAGTTTGGTATGCCTTGCTGAGGGTCAGCCACAACAACTACAAGAAACTCCAGTGTCTCTCTCAAATGCCTGATATAATCACCATAAGAGCTTCTTTTTTCTATGGTCAATGCCTCACAAATCCTTGCCCATGGGAGCAGAATGAGATTACATTGAGTGGCCACTGCACTTAGATTAAAATAAAATGACTAGAAATACCAGGCAAAAATTGACCGGAAATATATGAAGGACTACAAAGAACAGAAGGGTAGGGATGGGGGAGGGACTCACAGGTTTTTGTTTTGTCTGGGAAAGGAGGGTCATGAGTTTAACAGGTAAGGAAAAGGTGAGGGCCCATAATTTTTTGGAAGAAAGAGAAAAATCCCCAAGCCAGCGTCCCTCCCACCCCCAATTAAAAACATACCTTCCACTAGAAGATATAAAAGGGACTGTGTCAGTCTCACTTTGTGGGAAGGAGGGAGGCAGGAGGACTAAGTTAGACAGGAAGAAACCAACCCAGCTTCCTCCCTCCTCAATCTGCCCGGCTTGGGAGAGTACATCCTTTTTATCATTCTGAGCAAGCATTATTATTATTCTTATCATTTTCTCATCTTCATCCCCAATTCACCATTAGTATAGAGCAGTTTTCAGTTTTTTGTCATAAAACCATTAAACCTGAACAAAACACAAAATTTTTGTACTGTTAATACCAGTGGAGGTGCAGTAGTATAAATAAACAATAGCCTCCATTTGGCGCGAAAATATGCTCAGATATTTGTCCGCGGACATTATCTGTTCCTAGAAGCGAACAGTTTTTGCTCTCGGAAAACTGTGAGCTTCAAGGAGCAGATAATGTCCAAGGACAAATATCTGAGCATATTTTTAAAGTCAAATGGAGGCTTTTGTGTTTATTATGCTTCAAATATTTTTCGCAACATGCGGGAATCTCGCGGGAATCGGCAGGATCTGCCATTCTGTCATATGTCAATCACGTCAAAGTTTGTCAGTTGGCTTCCAAAATCTCCACGTCAGATTTCGCTTCAGGTCGAAAGCGTTTGTTTGGGGAAGAGGTAAAACATTTGAATGGAAAGTAAACTTGGTTTATTCCGTGAACTACAAAAGCAAGATACAAGTGGCGGATAAGGTAACAGGGAATCTAACTGTACCTCTTGAGAACAAGCTAAACATCACCAAAAGCGAAAAACTGCAAAGTATCGCATTCCGTAAAAAGTGTAAACTGCCGTCAACGAAACAGCCGGAGCTTTGCCGTTCTCTTCCTTTATCTTGTGTTCAATTGGAGCAGCACTAATTATATCGAAAATACAATTTGTGGAATTTGCTGGCCGAAAACGACCTGTGAAGAAATCGAAGCTGAACCTGCAGTCGAATACAACGCCACCAGTTGTTTTTGTTGGATTCTATCAAGGCGCTTTCTTTGCTAACTTGACATTGAATGGAGCCAGCAACGAAGTTGCTCACAATCACTGAGAATTAAACTTGTTGCTCAAGAGTAGGACAAGCTGCTTCTCTTCGTAGAGAATTTAGACACCTCGGGGTATCATGGCTGGTTTTTGTTTTGTGGATGAGATTTTATGTTTGCGAGCGATCTCGACCAGGTGAGCATTGATAGCATCATTTACCGGCTTGAACTCTGTCAGTAATGGTACTGAAATTTATGTTTTCGTTATTTAAATTCCTTATATCCAGGCCAGCACGAATTGCCCTCATTGAATTACAACTGTAATATTTGCCGTCGTGTGAGCGAGCTTCAAGCTTATTAATTAAACTCGTTTAATAGCTTATTGATGGCTTTCTCATTTCACCAGACTGAAAGAAAACCATAAATACTCTTAAATGAGATGGGGTAAAACTTTTCGCCTTTCATATTTTTCAGTGTTACCACATTTTTAATTCAAGGACTGTTAAACAGAGTTCAAACCAAGAGAAAATGTCGCAAATACGAGCTTGAGCATTTCGTTTACAAACAGCTTCCCGTCAAAAACGTTTAAAGCGTATGTTGTTTTCTGGTACTGGTTTATCGACCAGCAGGTTTATCTCTTCTTCTGTCACAAAAGCAAACCGTTCACCATCTTGACATTCATTTTAATTGCAAACTTGATGCTCCTTGAAGTTTTTGAAATTGGGGAATATCACTTGGGGAATATCCTCGGATATTCCCCAGTTTTAGCTGGGGTATATTCAGTCACGTGAGGCGTTTAAACCAATCGCGCGCAAGCGAAAATATTTGATGGATTATAATGGTATATATATATAGAGCGCATTGAATTTTTAATCCGAAGGTCAGAGGGTTGCCTAATAGTTGCTTCATGCTACAGAAACTGGATTAAGGTCCAGCTGTTTTGTGGGTGCATGCCACTACTCAGGCTCGAAGTGCCAGGACTTCCTTTTTTTATAAAGGACCCTTAGTTGAAAAAAGCACTACCACTGTACCACACCATTATCATCTTGACAATCACTATCACCATCATGACCGCCATTGCCATTGCCTGCATCTCCATTACTATTACCATCATGAACATTATTGTCGTCTTCATCATCCTCATCATGATCACTGCCCCCACCACTTTTATTGTTGCCATTGAATTCTTTACTTAAAAATCACCATTATGACAGCTTATACTTGTAGATTCTTGTATGGCTTTTTTCTCCTCGGCCTAATCACTCCAAATGACCCAAAATAGATTGATTGCAGTGAAATAATGATTGGTTTTGTTATTTAATATATAGTTTGATACTTCACCTGAAGCTACCATGAGACTTCTTCTATCTGACCCCAAAGAGGATAACGGCATCAACAGTGAACAAACATTGCAGTTTGATGAGTTGAGCTACTGTTGTAACAAAGGTATTTTGTAAGTCAAGGGTTACACTTATACTGTGTATTGAGGTGGCAGCTGCGGGGTACTTTCAGGCATCTTGACAGCCTTATGGTTCACACAAAGATTTCTCACAACTGCAGAATCAAACATATAATGCCAGTACACTTCTCTAAATATACCTAAAACAAACCTGCCCTTGCTTCCACAATTCAAGTGCAAAACAAAGACTCCTAGTCTTGCATAATGTGCAGGTCCAGAAAATATCCATGCTCCCCCCATGGAAGGTTTTTTGTTTTGCAATCCCCTCCCCTTAGGAAATTACAGTTTAGCTTCATACTGTACTTTGCATCTAAATTTTTTACTTTTAAGACTCCCCTCCCCCCTAGGAATTTCAAATGACCTAATCCATGGGGTGGGAAAGGATTTTTTCTGGAACTGCACAATCTAAGTACATGTGCATAATATGTTATAAGAATATTAAATTAAATTATAAGATATTAATTATATGGAGACCAGCCTGAAGTGCTTTCAAGGACCATAAAGGCAAAACTTATTACATAAACCATCTCCTGTTCTGGTAAGCTGAGAAAGAAAGTGGGTGGAGGGGGCCAATAAAATAATTCTATAGCACCTGTTGAGGGAGGGGAGGGGAAGAAGAAATTGTACAATGGTGCACATTATTTTGGAAAAGGGAACATTTGAGGGACAGGTGCTGGAATTAGCTACCGGTATATTACTCATTTTCAGATGAAAATGATAAAATTTATAGTCCAGATTCAGACTGAATGATTAATTGGGGCAGTTAACATATAATTGGCTATAAAATAGCTTGTATAGGAAGGTAGAGAGCACTGAGAGTAATGTTACAGCTGTACCTGAAGAGGTATGTTTACTGGCTCTCTCCCTTCCTGGCACAAGTAATGCATCTAGGAGAGAGATCTGGTGCCAGTTTTCCTCACTTTGCAGCTAGTAGCTGAATTGTGGAAGACCCAGAGAGGTGAGATCAGACATCAAGCCTGATCATTTATGCTCCAGGTAGTCCAACTAGCATGATTGTAAGGATAAAGGACACTTAAGGCTTAACTTCACTGCCGAATGACGTGATCATCAGAACTGAGACAGGGTGTTAATCACAGTCATGCAGCATAATATTATACCTTTCCAGTTATTTTAAGACCCTGGTTAGTGGTCAGGGCCATTGGTCTTGAACCTGCGACCTCCTGTTCAGCAGTCTGGTGGTGGCATTAAGTTTAAACTAGCACGGCAAAAAAAAAAAAAGGAATTATAGCTAGGATTCCATAAAAATATATAATATATATTAAAATTATCAAAAAGTGTTATAATTTAAAAAATATTTTCATGTTGATCTCCATGCACAGATACAAAGCCAACAAAGATGTGTACACCCTGCCAGATTATGGATGCCCAGGAATTATCTTGGCCTGTGGAATCTCGCACAATTAGTTTGATGACATTTGCAAAGGATCGCTGGCAAACAAAAAATACCTCTTTGATATCACCAGGCAAACTTCCGCAATTTGAAACAATAAGGTAATTTAAACATATTCTACACAGATTGAAGATGCTAATAATTAAAATATTAGATTAGCGTTGTTAGGAATAATGATTTTTTTTTTTTCACCCTTTAGAGAAAAACTCTACTTTACAGCTCAGCCTGAGACAATGATGATCAAGATTGAACATGCTGTGTTGGCAACAAAGTTTTTGGGAAGAGGGAGCGACCTTGCGGGCTCGCAAAGAAACATGAAAGGATACCTTTATGGACATAATGGGACTGCTTTGAAAAGGCAATTAAAAGTAGATTATATTTTTATTCTGATAATTTTATTGAATTGTCATCCACAGTTCAAAATATATGTTTCATATATTAATTAACATTCATTTATTCATCCTTTACGGGTATATTATGAACTCACAATATGACCAGATCCCAGTTGGCTTGTTAGTTCAGTTGGTAGAGCGCTGCACCAGCATCGCAGAGGTCAATGGGTTCGAATCCGGTTCAAGCCTGAATTTTTTTTAGACTTTCTTTTTGCAACTGCTTAAGTTGTGAACTAACTGCAAGGATCTTTATTCTATTTGAAATTATAACCAGTTTTAGGCAAAGAAATTAAGGTACTCAAAAAGTTAAGGAATTCAGTTGTATATACAGTGTATTAATGCAGAGGCCATAAACTGATCCTGATAGTTGTTGTCTTTTTGTCATTTTCTTGAAAACTTTCATTTTCCAGTAAAACGTCATTGTCATTTCATAGTTGTCTGCAAAGTTACAAGTTGTTAGCAGCTGAAGACAGCCTTTTCCATGTGTTGCTTTATTTGTGCAGCCTCAACTGTAAAGAGCTTGATAATCTGATATTTTTCTGTGGGAGGTCTTACTGTAAACTTATGTCACATTTATTGCTGTAATTAAAGACCAAGTAGTAGTTATAGTAGACTGCAAAACAGTTCATATTTTACTGGCATCTGACTTCATTGGACAAAATGCAGCAATTTCTGTCCATTAGCATATTGATCACTTATTAATATCTTATGAGAAAGAAGAGGTTGCTTGTATTGAATTCTAATAATGTAAGTATATGACTGTACATATTTATTAATTTTTTTCAATTGTTCCCTCCACTGATATAGCTTATCATCTAATGAGGATAGTGGTCCAAGAGGCAGAGCAGATAAGCTTACCATCAAAGAGATCCTTGATGCAGCTGGAGTGACAGGCCTGGATGATCCATCTGATGCTCTCAATGCTAAGGGGAAGCCTTTTCGTCGGCATGGGATCGTTCTGCATGTGGCCATTAATTATCAAAATGCTGATTCAGTGTTACTTGGAACGGGGTACTGCTAGTTGTCTTAGAACTAACTTACTCTATTACTTTTAATAACATGTTTGTTAAAATTCAACTTTCATATGGCCAGTCAGAGCCCCCCTCATGCATTTTCCCATCCGAAATATTGCTGAAATCATTTTGCTATATCTTTGAAGTCAATGGAATGCTGTGTTTTGTGAGGGTGGAGTGAAGACACCCCATCCAGATGAGGGGGGGGGGGGCATAGGTATAGCCCTGTTGCTAATATTGAGTCGGTTGTCAGAAATGGGAATGCAAGCATTGTTAACAACAGAGCTTCTGAATGAGACTTGGGCTGTAGTGGACATCTGTGACAGTCACTGTATTTTTGTAGTTTTCGTCTCACCTCCAAAAATCGGAATGAAGAAATTTCACTTTTGTAATTGAAAGCAATAGAGAGAAGCTAAGCCAAGTTAAAGCCTGACTATTAAAATGTTATGTAAATTTGAAATCTGTTACTAGGTAAGTTTTCTTGCAACTTGTCTCGCAATTTTTTTGCTACACAAGTTGCACGGATCGTTGCCTGGTGTAAAATGTCCTTAAATGAACATGTTTCACAATTTTTTGTTGCCGTAATCATTGCGAGAAGTAGAAATCGGTTCTACTTTGTGTAACGGTGACTACAACAAAAACGTTGCGAGGCATGTTCATTTCTGGGAATGTCACACTAGGCAACGATCCGTGCAACTTGTGTCGCAACGGTGCAACGAGATTGAGAGACAAGTTGTAAGAAAAATTACCTAGTGTAACAGCGCCTTTAGTGTGATGTAGCTTTGGCCTGCATGCAGACCTAGTGAATGCAACTGCAAATGCCCAAAGTTTATTTCAGTTAATATATCACAAGAAAAGGCAACAACATACTGAAACAAGATTTCTGGCTTGCTTTTCCTCGTAGGGATATAACATACTCATACCACGTGAAGAGAATCCCCTATGCTGATTACAGAGTAAACCAGATCATACCAGTTATAAGTGAAAAGGATTTTACAGGCTCCAGCCATGTGGCACACCAAGAAAACAGGTTGTTAAGGAAACGTTATGGAATCAAAATAGAATTCCATCAGAGTGGTAGGCTAGGTGAGGAAACAAATGTCTCATACTAGGTGTGGTTACACTAGCTATTGTGTTCTTGGGCAAATTGGCTTTTGTCCACAGGGAAGCAATTTTTTGTGTATAACCGATTTTCCCAAAGTGAAATTGCCTGCGATAGGTTTCCTCAACCTCGGTAGGAAGAGAGGGGACCCTGGGATCGAGGTTGGAGATTTTCTTGGATAGATATTTTCTCGAAGATATTAGCTATTCAAAGCTACTCTATAAATTCGAGGATAAATAAAGTATATGTATGTATATATGTATGTATGTATATGTATGTATAGATGATATGTACACGATAAAACTGATTCTCGGAAAGAATTTCCGAGCTCCTAGCAGGAATTACAGGAATCGAACCCACGACCTTCCAGTTACTAGTCTGGATGCTCTAACCACTGAGCTATGGGTGACTCATGTGGTGAGCAGGTCACAGGCTTGGCGTTGTAAGTCTCAGGACATCACATCTTCATTGCCCATGACAATTTCAGATGTATGTCTCATGGTTTATCAAGGCCTCAAAGGGGCTTGACCAATCATATAGCAGTGATTGGCAAACACACCCGTGGCTCTCAGTCCTACCCGCTACTCGACCTTTGGCTTAACTGAGTTCACCGGGAGTTCAACAACATGGCTGGATTCTTGCATTGCTGTGAGTATTTTCCATAGTTATCATTCAAAAGTACCTCGCGCATGGAGACACTCTTAAGTTCTCTTTAGGCCACCAGTGGTCAACAACTCTATCAGTTAGAAGTCCTTGGAACAAATTTTGTGGACTCTAAAATACCCAAGCGTGCTTTAGCTGGCAAGTGACAAGTTGACGTGTTCTGAAATATGAAAAGAAGAGCTGCAAGGACTGGAGAAAGCATAATTGTTGTTGTTGTGGTTGTTGTTGTTGTTGTAACTGAAGTTGATGTCTTCGTTGTCTTCTTCAAAAACTCATTAATAATTTATGGGCCCATTGACCTATCAAATGGTCGATAAAACATCACGTGCAGTGGTTTTAAAATTCGGTAAAACCTCCTCCTTATTAGTATGCGGTGTTTATTGTTTTTCTCGTATGCTAATTTCCAACGTTTACAAAAGCATCATTGTTATGAACTCTCTTGACGCACGCTTTTCCAGAAATGTTTTTGAAGCCGTTCAAAAAACTCGCAGCACGTATTTTATCGGGTCTAAAACCACTCGGCTGCGCCTCGTGGTTAGAATCCCGATAAAACAGTGCTGCTCGTGTTTTAAACGTTACTTTAAATGAAGTGTTCAATCGCTAAACTTAAATGAGGTGGAGGTTGTATGATGTTCATTCTTTGGGGTCAAAGATGACCGTGTCTTTAGATCTGGTGGATAAACGGTGACTGTGAATCGGGAGGTGACTGGTAAGGCCAATCCGCAGGTCCTGAAAGCTTGCCCACACATAGGACACATACGGGAAGCGCGCGAATGATAATTTACGATTCATGTCTTCCAAGTTTATGAGGGAGTTTCCCGTCAAATAAGGTCAAAGTTTGCCTTCCCTTTGGGTAATTTATCAGCATATTACCACAAATGGGGAGTCGATCAAAACACAGAGTAAACCCAACCCAAGCCATTAACCCAAGAGGACCTGGGCGAAACGGCTAGTGTAACCGCGACTACTGTATTACAGTATATGGATTGAAACATTATGCATATCCGCTGCTGTTAATTTAAAGGGACACTGTGACGGAGAGTTTGCTGTATTTTAATCATAGCTACTCAAATAATTAACATAGAACCTTTTTTCTGACATGAAATTTGCATAGGGCACCGGGAGGAAATATTAAGGGATTTGTCCAATGAAAAACAGTTTATAAATTAGGTTTTAGCAATTTGTCCAAAATACAGAGGAAGAACTTGAAAAAATTGGCCAATTTTTTCAAGTTGTAATCCATTTCCATCCAAGCCATCAGCAGCAAAAGATAATAACTGCTAGCTGATGTCTACGCGTATTAACAATACTGAATACTGAATTTAAACATTTCTTTCGATGCAAATATGTATTTTCGCTTTTCAAAGGCACACTAAAACTCGGTGACACTGCCCCTTTAATTACCATGATTGTTGATTGGTTTAAAAGTTACGAAAAAAGAAGACATTTTAACTTTACATGCAGAAGACCAACTTTGATTTGTAAGCTCCACTTTTTCTGCTTCTAAGGTACGGTAGGAAAACTCTGTGACGACGCTTACTTTCTTTTGACAGGTCATTTCTCTTTACCGGCGTTGTTGTTGCGTCTTGTATCTGGAGTTGGTCTATTGACATTGACAGCAACAATTGTGGACATCCTCACACTTTACATCCTGCCTGACAAGTTAAGATACCGCAGATTTGTGTACGAAGAGTCTCCTATACTAGAACAAAAAAAGAATGAATAGGCTACTTTCGATTTTTATGCAGTGGAATTCGAGTACTCAAGATTAAGTTGAAAAATAAATCGGAGATTTTTGTAAAATCTTTTATATATTTGTGAATTTCGGATCTGTTTAGTAACAGACAAATTATAAGCGTAAAATTTTAGCGAATGATTAAAATTAATGTTATTTATATTGTTTGTTGGAGTACTACTTGAGTGGTATGTACTGAGATCTGCCAACCCCTTTTTTCTACCGAGAAGTAAACTGAGTACGTAGTATTTCATGCCATATAATTATTTATCCCATGCCATAGAGAATACAGCCAATCAGAAGGCCAGAAACCCGTTGCATATTCTGCGGTATGCAACGGGTAGTATTCCACAAAAAAATCCCGGCGTTCCTCGCGGCCTACAAATTTTTCCCACCGAAAGATCGATTGAAGAGCCTCAAAATTTTCATTCAGAAAAAGTTACTGTCAACAACTAAATCATGGAAGAAGAATGCCCCAGTTTTGACCTTAATTTTGAATTTCTGGAACCAGACGTCGAACAGGAAAGTTAATTCAATGAGTGGCATGGGATATATTAGTTATGCAGTGCTTTCTCGTGGTACACCGTGAATATCCCACTCGTGACTTGATTTTTCTTTGCATACACACTCGCCTAAAGGCTCGTGTGTATACTAAGAAAAATCAAGTCACTCGTGGGATATTTCACGGTATACCACTCGAAAGCATTGCATAACTAGAGAAGTTACAACATGGAACATTACGGTGATGTGTACTGAAATAAGGAAAAAGTGGCGAGCGGACCTGAAAGAAACTATAAAGCTTATGTGTGATTGGGCCCCTTCAAATTTCGAATAACGTAAAATCAGTTATTTCAATAGAATCAGATGCCTTTAGTTCGTGAATGTGGTGAATGTGATCGTATAATTGCTCGCGAAATAGAATTTACACTCTAATGACAGTCGCACCTCTACTACCCTGAGCCATTCTAAAGGAACACTTGATCGTACCGTATTCCCAGCTTCGTCTGCCCAGGTACTATATCTTTAGCAACACGGTACAGTGCGTTAATTTTATTATGTTCTCGCCGATCGACAGGAGAAATTACATTTACTGGTAATTACTTGAGGGGTAATTACAATAAAATAATTGTAACAGCAAAGAAGACATATAAATAAAGGCTGGTTTCCATATGATCGCAGATCGCAATAAGGTCTGCGATCGTGATCGCAGACGATCGCAGAAGATAGAACCATCTTCTATCGTCTGCGATCAATTGCGATTGTTTGCGATCCGCGATCATATGGAAACCAGCCTTTAGATAGAACATGGTTCTATCTTCTGCGATCGTCTGCGATCATCGCAGAAGTAGTTTCCATATGATCGCAGACGATCGCAGACCTTATTGCGATCTGCGATCTGCGATCATATGGAAAAAAAAAAACAATAATGATCTGGCTCTATAAATAATTACACTTGAACTCATATATAACCCAATAGTAAATATTATTGGTCGTTGGTCTTCAATATGAAGAATTTAACACTAAAATACAAACAAAATAAGAAGTCCCCCGGTTCAATTATCGTCACCCATTTCACAAAACTTCTCTGGAGCGTCACTCTCAAGCCTTTAGTGCATGGCTACGGCATCAGGCCCCAGTGAATTTAAAACTACCTATCTTTGGGATCAATGTTTTTTAAATCCTCAGAATTGCCATAAAATTATAATTAAAGAATTACAGTAGCCTTGAGGTCATGGTGGTCACGTGTTGTATGATGTCACAATTATGTTGAGAAGGAATTGTCGGATGGGCCAAGAATGGTTCATTATGTAGCTTCTACAATCTCGTAATTTGCGATTTTCTGTTTGGGCAGAGAACAATCAAACAAGCACGTGACATATTCTCAAGACTCTAAGTTATAAGTAAGTTGAGATTGACAAGTTTCTTTACCAAGTTTGGTGGTTTTTCAGTAAATTTCTGCTTAGTTATAATTGTTGTTAGATTTTTCCCAGATTTATCCCAAGCCATGCCTTAAAATGATTGAGCTTAAAGTAAACTGCCCACTTTCCCTACCTTTCTGCTCCCCTCCCCCTCCCCCACTGAACACACATACATACACTCGTATACGCCCAATAACCACCAAATACACATCCTGTGGGTTTTGAGTATTTTTATTTTGTTTTGTTGATGGTTTTTTTTTTTGAGAGAGGTCAGTAGACAGCGATATCTTTAGCCAATACAAATTCCTTTTTGTTGGTAAAGAAAAATGAAATTTTTTCCTTCCTTATCTGCAAAACCTGCTTACCGAGTCTGCTCGTTATGATCAGTGCCTCATCCGGTTTTGCAAGGTTCTCTTCATTTTGCAAACTTGGCTTCAGCTCGTTTTCTCGCTCGTCGTTAGAACTCACACGTCAGAGGGAGAATAAATAATAGTGACTTTTAGAACCAAGTTTATGGCTAACCGCAAACTGCAGTTTGAGGTTTGGGGGTCCAGCGTAAGTAGATATTCGAGTTTGTACACTTCAGATTGAAATAAACAAAGACAAAGAACAGGGTCGGCCATATTGCTTGTCCTTGATGCTCGGCATTGGTGTTTCAGCCACCGGAAATATATTATTTCTGTCCTCAGTCTGGTGATTTCGTTCACACATACCCCGCTGTAACAGACCTGGACTGAATTTTCGCCGGAAATTTCCCAAAAACTTTACCAGGGAAGACGAAAATCCACTAGGACGTTTCAAGTTTCCACCAGGGAGTGTAGTTTATGATGTAAAGTTGTACGAGTATCACATGAAGATAGTTCATGGTTTGGAACGTGTGATTTTTAATATGTTCAACATAACCATTTTAGATCTACTTTTGCCAGTTGAAATTGCACACCATTGGCGTAGATGTACGCACGATTTTCGAGCGCGGAAAGTACTATCTTCTAGAGGAGAAGGGTGGGGTCTGGAGTATGCTGCCTCAGGGAATTTTCAATTTATGAGCTTGGAAATGGCATTTCCTGCGTTTTTCAGGAAGGAATTTTTTCAAAGATGTGGATTTGGGAAACAGACGTTCAACGTATTTTCAAACTGCCCCGACTTCTTCATTAGTCCACGGTTATCGTTTTGGCACAGCACCAAATATTGATTTCATTTCAGATGATAGTTGTAAAGGGATAGAGAGGAAGAATGGGACACAAAAACAGCTTTCAATACGGAATGTTATGGGATCGACAATTTTCCGCGGGAGGAAAGTAAATTAAATTCTACATCAGGAAGGTATAAAACTGATTAGGGAACATTTTACAATAAACCTAACCTGGGACCAGGGGGTTGACATGCCATCAGGTAGGGTTTCTCGAAGTCTGTTACTGAAAGGATGTTCACATTAAATGGAAGATAAAGAGTGGTTTTGGATCAGTCTGCAACATTAACGTAAATTCCAGGCCACAAAAAGCTGAGGTAAATGGCGCACATAAAAACGTATCCTCACCCGTTCAAAAAGTCAAAAAAAGTAACCTCAAACGCGACAGCAAGCACTCAAGTCCCGCGATTGCCAGCGGTTTGCAATTAGCCGTAAATGTGGTTCTTCAATATACATCTCTCATAAATTCAAACTGCGAATTGCGTTCACCGAAACAAACAATCAAATCTTTACGCGACGAAAAACGTCATAAAACTTCTAAAGCAAATTAAATTTGATGCTTGCTGAAATTAAACAATTTTTCTTCACCATGTTATATAAAATATATCTTTACACAAGTGGCGCCATTTTTTAGTGTTGTTACTAAATTACGACTGTGCCTGCGCACCAGCCACATATTAGCTCATCGGTCTGTGTTCCTTGGGTTGCCTGTTTTTCGTTTACTGCTTGCAGTGTCGGCTTTAGAGGACTGGGTTCCACAGGAGCTTGCCTCCGCAAGAAATCGTTACTCAGAGTCCACCAGCTCTTGTGTGAAATACTGCCATTAAGCATGCGTGGCAGTCGCACAAACCGCTGACGAACAGACAGCGTATGGCGGACTGAATTCTGCAAAGAAAATACTGAGTAAGGCGTGTGATAACAGCATTCAAACAGCAAATTCAAGGCTGTGAGAGCACAATTAACTTTAGGCCCACTTAACAAGCACAGATCTTTTTCACACAAATCGTCACGTGCCAGAGCTATTTCACGCCAAACGTTTACAGTAGCCATATTTAACAATTATTCCACGAGCGCGCGTTGGATATGAGCAAGAGAGGATACGAGGCGCGTAGCACCGAGTTGGCTATAATCATCTCATATCTAACAAGCTCGAGTGGAATAATTGTTTTATTAAAAACTATTAAGAAATAGTGCTAGCTCTTGCTAGCGCGGGAAAACGTGCTCTTGCTAAGCGCGGGAAAACGTGTGCGCGCGAGGCACGATTGGTTTTGGTTTTGCTTCTTATTGGTTGAGTTTCGCTAAACAATCCCGGAGGGGAGTCAAGCAAAATCATGGCAATTACCAAATTACTCTCGACACTCAATTGCATGGAAAGCGCTCTATGTAACGTAATATCATTCTGAATGTCACGCAATACACCTCAGTACCTTCCATCCAGATGAAGACAACTCCTCTCCTTTATCCCGAAAATATGGAATATTGACGCTTATCCAGCGATAAATCTCATCAACCGTCATCTTTTTCCCCTTGGCGGACATAAGAGCCATTGTTATCAGATCAGAGTACGACCTTTTTCCCCAGGGGTTATTCAGCGGCTGGTTTTCCTCCTCCTTGGAGCGCCGTAAGGAGCGTTTTTTAATGACTGGTCGGTGGTTGCTCTCTGAAGTAGCTAATCCAGTCTATTGCGAGAACAAAAGAGAGCCTTATATGAGTTCAAAATGCTTACTCCTGCAGTTTTCTTCTGATTCAGCCAACAACAACAATTTTGAAAGTGAATATATGAAAATTCATGCATTTGAACTGGGGAAGAAGGAATGAATCAAAGTGAATGATCATTGCAGTTGTATACGCAACTTAAGTTGTTGCGAAAAGAAGCTTTCTTTTCGCAAAGGCTATTGAAATCCAAATAGAAAATTGGGGGTAACCACGCATCATAGTTTTACAAAGATAATTACGGTGCAAGCAACAACAAATCTAATTTTCTTTTAGATTTTAATAGCCCTTGCTAAGATCTTCTTTCTTCCCGCATGGTCATAAATCGCGTAAGAACAAGTTTGAATTAGCACTCATCGTCCTTAACAATCTCAGAGTTTCTCAGACCATCCCCAGATGCGCAGAACGTATGCGCAGTAGAAATAGGTAGCACCGTCCTTAAAGGGGAAGTATCACGCAAATTTGATGTCATTTCAAAACCCAAAAATGTTTGTCTTTCAGGTAGAAACAAATAAATAATTGTCAAGTTTTTTATAAATTATCCCCCCAGCGCAATAAAACTGTCGATTAGTGCCTCTGGCCAGTGACAGAGTAGGTCTGTATAGATTGAAACTTGAAAAATGTTAGGCTAATGTTTTTTTAAGTTCTCGCATTTTTGTTTCCAAAATGCGCTAGAACAAATCACAAGTTGTTCCTTTCAAGAACTGAGTTGATTTCTTTCCTCTCGTCATTCTAGAATTATTTGACAGCTGAATGAAGGTCTTATTTCGCCATTTTTAACAAAAGATACCAAAACCCCCATGAAACTTCCCCTTAAATGGTATGATTCACAAATCCAGCTGAGTCCCTGCCCCGGCTACTGGAATACTAACCGACTGTATCATATATCCACCCTGTGCTCCTGGTTCATCTTCATCAGCTGGTTCAATCTCGTGAAAGCCATTCTGATCACAAGGATGATTTGTCCCATGGCCACTGATGTCCTCTGCAGCGTAATTTTGGCACTGTTCCTTGAGACAGTTTCTTTCTTTTATCAAATCCTGAGACATTCCTTCTTCCACGTTTACTTCAGGCTACACAACGAGAAGTAAAATGTAAGTGTCATTATGAAATAAAAGTCGGGTGGGCTCTGTCCACTTGTCAGGCATATTACAAGTACATTGCCTTTTGCCATAACCTTCAAACTGCGACGTGCAATTTTTTGCAGTAAACCCTACAAGAGATCTTCAATCGAGTCGGAATAAATGTCTATGCCAAACTATGCATGGCGATATACCGATGATAATCGTTGCTCGGGGCATGCGGGATAAGCAAATCGCTATCACCTTACATACATAGAGCAGTATTGGCTTGTGGCTAGATCATGAGTGCCGAAAGTAACTTGCGTTTGATTTGGTTTTGCTTTGTTACGCTCTGAGGTTAGTTAGCAAAATTCGCGCCACTTTTTCAACCAATGAGAAGCAAGACTTGCTTACACGCGTTTTCCCGCGCTTGGCACCGGTTACGTATTTGATCTGAGTCCTAGCTTATTGGTTCATTCCACTGTTTAAGTCTGTTTTGATTGGCTGGAATTAATACTTTGGAATTGGTTCTACGACACTCAGTTGAAAACCGCTTTTAACCCATCACATCTCGCAGCAGGGGCAGCAACACTTTTCTTCCAGCTGGCACGGTTCTTTGCCAGACCCCATGCCATATTTGTCAGTTTCATCTTAGCCAAGTCCTCAGTGATTATGTGTTATTTGTTTATTTCTGCCATACTTGCATCAAAACCCCACCATCGTCACTAGTAAAAATGAGTAAAAAACTCAAAGGAAAAGAATTTAACTTCTACTAGCTTCAATCTTAAGGCCAAGAAATACCGGCAACATTTTTGAACAACATGCTATGTAACAAATTTAAATGCTGCGTCGCAAGTTCCGATTGTTTGTTAAGCGTATATCTCCGTGCACAACAAGTATTTAGGTTGGAGAAAGTAGACGTCGTTTCTAGTACTTCTTACAACATGATGAAAGTTTGTTGTCGCAACTGATGCGCACTAATTGCAACATTTTTCCGGCGCAATAAGTTGTACGAAAATGCGGCCTGCCCTTACGTGGTATTTGAAGCGGAGGAACCAATTTTGACTCAGACAAAACCAGCACAGATATTAAAAATTGGAAGTGAACTTATACTCCCTCTTTGATGTCTTTCAATCCATCGGTGGCTTTTTGTAGCCTCATCATTTGCTCTGTTCTCTGTTCCTCTTGCTTCATCGTCTTGTGGTCATATCCGGTGTTTTGTGAGATAGAATCAAAGGGCCATTTCCTTTTACGCTGTGCTGCTTCTGAGTGAATCTCCTGATTTAGAAGAAGAAAACATCTCATCATGATTTGGAATAAACTACGCCATCCATAAATTTATATTAATACGAAGCCTTGCTTTTCTTTCCAAGACAGTTTTTATATCTATTAAATATGGAGCTTGACAGATTTTTGGAATTTTTAGGATTACAATACTGTCAGCTTTCGCCATGAAGGTTTCTTACTCGGAGGCAACCAACCATTTCCCGTTTATTGTTTTATTTCTTTCTCCTACCCGTAAACGTCCAAAACTAAGCTGTGGGCATGCAATGGGAGAATTTTTTTCCAAGTCAAATGTGCAAAATTTGTTTTCCATCCTGTTATCTCTGATGCGTATGGCAGTGTTAAAATTTGCAGCCATACTTGAATAAAAACCCCCGCCATCGTCACTAATAAAAACGAGTAAAAAAGAAAACGGAAAAGAATTTAATTTCTAGCTGATAGCTTCAATCTTAAGGCCAAGAAATACCGGCAACATTTTTGAACGACTTGCCATGCAACAAATGTTTTTGCGTTGCAAGTTGCGATCGTTTGTTACGCATAACACCATCTCCGTGAGCAACAAGTGTTGAAAAGTGTTGAAAGTAGACGTCGTTTCTACTTCTTGCAACATGAAAATTTGTTGTCGCAACTCAGTGGCGCGCACTTAATGCAACATTTATCCGGCGTAACAAGTTGTACGAGAATCATGGCTGCCTTTCGTTACATGGTATTTGAAGCGGACGAACCAATTCTGGCTCAGATAAAACCAGCACAGATATCAAAAATTGGAAATGAACTTATACTCCCTCTTTGATGTCTTTCAATCCATCGGTGGCCTTTTGCAGCTTCATCATTTGCTCTGTCCTCTGTTCCTCTCGTTTCAACGCCTTGTGTTCATATCCGGTGTTTTGTGAGTGAGAATCAAAGGGCCATTTTCTTTTACGCTGTGCTGCTTGTAAGCGAATCTCCTGTTTAAGAAGAAGAAAAAGTATGTCATCAGTATTTGCAATAAAACTACGCCATCCATAAATTTACATTAATACGAAGCCTTTCGCTTTCCAAGACAATTTTTATGTCAGAAATATGGAGCTTGGCAGATTTTTGGAATTTAGTATTTACAGTCAACTTTCGCCATGAAAGTTTCTCCTATAAAGGCAACCAACCGTTTTTTAATTGTTTTAATTCTTTCCCTAGCCGTAAACGTCCAAAAATTAACCTACCCTCACCCATCTGTCGCCGCACATCTCAAACACAACAAAAATTCTAGTTGTATATACAAAAAGCTGGATTTTTTTTCTGTAATGAGTCATATCCTCGTTGAAATCGAGTGACATATTGACTCGAGGTGACAAAAAGCCACACTTGCGCACTTCTCGCCAGTCGACGTTTGCCGAAAATTGTTAAGAAAAAAATACGCTCTCTTTAAAAGTGCAATACCATACTAGAATCCTGAATCCTATCCAGCTATATATGCTGCACGGAGAGGAAGAACTAGCACCGCTGTTCTATCAGTTTTGTCGTCTTTCTTCCAACAAGCGCCTTGGAAGTTTTTTTTTTTTTTCAAATTTGAACGAGATTGGCGAGAGCCAGAATCTCGCGGTTAGTCGTAGCTACCAAATTGGAACTTCAAAATCTTAGGGAGCTGGGGACCCCATTGGACGCACTTTCCGCTCTCCCCAATCTTCCTCTGCTTTTAACATCCAAGATGGCGCGGTTATAGCGCTCAACCAAAATAAGGCATATAATTCATTGTAAGGTAAGGGTGACTATATGGAGGATTAGTGTTAGGGTTAGGGTTCAGTGGGTGACTATATGGTACCTTACCATGAATAACTTGCCCACGCCTGCTTTGCAGGCTAATCAATATTTCGAGTGGACTTATCTGTTAAACTGGAACTCTGTACAGATAATTACAAGGTTCACCTCAAGGTTTCCTTTCATGTGCAGGTTTCCCACCGGGGTAGACGGGGTAGACTTCGAGGACCAAACGCCAGCCCTGATTCTGTCACTGCTGCTCATAACAGGATGCATCATGGGTGTGATGGTGTTGAGGTATCCAGCCCAGGGATGGGTGGGAGAGGCTAAGCGACAGCCAATGGTTAAGGGATGACTGTTCTGCATTACAGGAAGAACTGGACTCCTTTTGTTTTGATTCGCAAGCTCGAACAAAGAAAGATTTTTTCGTGTGTTAGTAGGGTCCAAAAACTGGTGAGCATTATCATGGATCATGAAGGGTAAGTGCAGATATTTATAAGGGGAGGGGTCAGGAGTAAGCAGGCTTTCTCGGATGGTTTTAATCCGAGAGCTTCGTGACTTGAGACCCTTAAATTCTGACCAACTAAAGCAAGAGATCGTACAGGTAGAGCAACATCTCAAACTGCTTTTACATCGATCAATACAACAGCAACAATTTTTATAAGAATAACGACACATTTGAGTTTATAAGACATAAAAATTGTTGCCAGTCTGCTTCTTTCCAGATCTTTTGGAAATTTAATCTACGACAACAGCAACACCTACTCAATTTAAGGAGAAGGTTTGGGAAGAACTATTTATGAGTTGAGAAGAAAACAACAACCAGATCAATTTCATGTGCGTCAGTACGTAATATGTGGACTTGAATTGATCTGCTGTATAACTTAGAAGTTCGTGAGCCATGGACGGGCAGGCAGAACAAAATGTTTCCTTCGGATGGAGTCATCGCGCGCATCTGCAATGGCAAGCCACTAGATAATAAAACAGAAGTATCCTAGTCTTGACGAGAAGCTGAACTGAATAAGTCAACAAAGGAATAACTTGCTTTTGCTTTCCCTCCCGCTTAAAACGCAAACATTTTTTCTAAAAATTTCCTGTTTTCAAGGTAAGTAAACGCTATCGAAGAGTCGAAGTTAAAGTTTGATGTGGGATCCTTTCAATCAATTTTCAAAGAAAAGATTCCTTCGTCATTGGGTGGCAGTTAGAATTATGCAGGGTTTATGGTGAATAGGATTATAATTCCCAGGATCCTGTGGTACAGGATCGTGAGATTGACGCACGAAGGCGATCAGGGGATGGTTAAGACGAAATATCGACTTCGCAATAAAGTTTGGACAAGGAAAAGTGTGCAAGGTGTGCCATGGATGTCAGGTTACTTCCAGTTACGACCCACCCGAGCAGATTTCTTGTCTGTTGCCTCCTACCGCCCCGTGGCAAGATTGAGGTGCAGACCAGCTTAAAGGTAATTCTGGAAAACTATTATGTAACTCCAACAATACTACAGTGTCTTAAATTTTGTTTTCAAGAGCAGCAAAATTTGTTTATTATTCTTACGAAGACGTCAGTGTCGTTAGTGGAGAGACTCTTTTTGTCGTGATTTTTTCGCTTTTCACTTGTCACAATTGGCAGCCTTTTCGCCACGTACTATTATTTGGTGTTTTCAAACCGCATGCTATGTTACATAAGTGCAATGATTATCTCACTGTTCTTTGAATTATTTTGATTATCATTCGTAGATCAGAAGCATTTCTGATTTATCATACGTGAACAATTTACTACATTTTAAAACCTAACTTTAAGCTAACGGTAAAAAAAACTTTAGCCCAAAATCTAAGGGACAAAAATCTTTTGGAAGAATCTTTACAGAGTAACTAAACTTGAATCAAAGGCCCAAGTCTATTTTTTAAAAGGTCGTTTCTTGGCCGCTTTTTGTTTTTACACCAAGCCTAAAAGTCACCAAAACGTCCATTGATAAAAGAATTCTTCTTAATAAAGCCTCTTATGTATACTTTTCGTTTTGTGAGACTTTGGTAAAATGCTGCAATCATTAAGCTTGCCATCAGATCATTACCTTTTGGCCACGACACAAAAACAAGCTTTTTTCCGAATTTCCATTTCGATCGACAAAGACGATTGAGGAATATGGCTGCGGCATCGATATTAGACTGACTGACGTGAAAAAAAGGACATTTATGTTACAGAATAATCTTTTGGGGTTAGTGCTACTTAAATTGCACGAGCGTTTTAGTTTTAAAAGTTTTAACTCAAAATCAAGAATCAAGTAACCCACCAAACTAGGACGCTTGTAAAACTGTAAGCCCTCATCTGGATTGATCCATTTATGTCGCCCGGGCATGTAAAGTGGAATTCCTTTGCCACGCCGATCTGTCATGTTTTGTTCTTTCAAGAAGGTCGGATGCACAGCACGTGACGCAGTCATGTCTTGTCGGTGATCAAAACTTGGTGCTTCTTTTTCTTCTTGGTAGCTGGCATTGTTTTCATTATCGCTATTATTAAAAGATGTTAATTCTTGTCCATGGAACTGGTATTTTCTGGAAATACGATCCGCGAGCTTCGAGTCGTTGAGGGAGTGCTTGCGATCTGAAGTAGTTTTCCTTTCTAAATCTGCAAAGGAGTGAAAGGAGATGCATCTGGGCCTCATGGCGTTGCTTTTATCCAGTGACTTTCTCGTTCCTTCCGCAAATTGAATACAGTTTCCATTTTGGCAGGCACGCTCCCGAGATGGCTGTGGTATGGTGAGGTCTTCTTGTGATTCGTCATCAGTGATGTCTTCACAGTCTGATTCCTTTTCCAATGTGCCATGCTTTATTTGGCCGCCTGCTTGCCTTATATGAAATCCCCCTTCTGGCTCTGAGCACATACGATCTGTCTTTGTGTGCTCTGCTGGACGTTTGATCAAACAGTTGTCATGCCCCTCATTTTCTGGACTGGATCTTCTTCTCACCAAGCCATTTGTCACTGACCATTCATCGTTTTCTTTCTTCTCCCGTGTGAAATTGTCGCGGGCACGTCTGCAGGGTGTTCCCTTCCTAGACCTTCGCTGTGCTGCACTTTCCATACAATCCTTCATCTGAAGAACTGTTTCCTCTCCTTTTTCAGAATCCATTCCTGGAGTTTCAACCACGCTTCGCTCAAGCAGATATTGCTGAAGGCGATTTCCAAATTCGACTGCTTGAACATTGCATTCTTCCTTGGCAACTCGTTCGTCTTTTTCGGTGCTTTCCACGTCCAAAGGAATGGTAATATCTTGGCGTTTTCCAGGAACCTCAATTTTTTGATGAGAAAATTGTTTTAGTTTCTTGGAAGCTCCTTTTGCCTCATTGTAGCCAAACCTCAAACGCGTCACAGTTCCTAAACGCGAATAATAATGTAACAACGTTACTTGAATAGTAAAAGTGGGGTTACAAAAACAATGTCAGCGCTTTTACCAATAATAATAACCACCAGTATGTGGTGCCGATCCAGTACTTTATGTAAGGTACGGGCGTGGGATGACAATGCAATGTCTCAGAATTTGAAACCAAAATGGCACAGAAGACCTTATTTTCTTGACAAAACGTTAAGGGCATGGATTCCACCCCTAAATCCCCCACGGCAAGTGCTCTATAACTTTAAATATCTGAGAGGTTGGATTTTCCCCAGTTACGTTCAATGGCGCAGTGGTGAGAGCACTCGCCTCCCACCAATGTGGCCCTGTTCGATTCCCGAATTCGGCGTTAACATGTAGTTTGAATTTGTCACGTGTTTGTTGTTGGTTCTCTTCCTTGCTCCGAGAAGTTTTTTCTCCGGGTACTCCGGTTTTCCCCTCGATCTCCTCAAAAACCACCATTTCTAAATTCCAACTCGATCCGGAATGTAAGGGCCAGGGGTTTGTCAGTCGTAGCAGACTGTTAATTGTGCAGTCATCCCCGTTAAAAAAGCTGATTTATAGATTTATTTGATCTACAAATATCACCATCTTTAATTGAAAATTTAGAAATCAATCGACGCAACATCCTGATTTGATTACCTCTCCTCGTCATCTGACTTATCTGTTTGGCAGAATTCATATAACGCAGATAAGCTTGGTATATTACACGTTAGATTCACTCTATCTTTTCGCATTGGTTACTGATCCAAGAGTTGACTGTCACGCGGCAGTTCGCCGAGAGGCTACAGATATCACACTATGTCTCTTGTTGCGAAGGTAAAATATCGCTCAGTCGGAGCTCAGCGTTTTTCTGTTATGACTTCATGACTGGATAATCCTACTTAAACACAGTTTCAGTCAACCCCCTAATTCCAACCGAAATCTAGATACTCAACCCCAGAATAGCCCGTCTTGTTTCTATTGGTTCGTTAAATTTTAGGACTTGTTGTAAAAGCCAAATTTCCTGTTTTACAGGTTGTGGTTGATATTAGCCAATAACGTGTCAGGCGGTAACTTCAGTCATTTTCACAGTGTGCAAATACCGACCATATGATTAATTCAAGCAAGGCTGCACCCAACGAAAACATTTAAGCAAAATAATTAACATATTGCCTCCTGCCTTTCCAGATTGTTTTTTGCCCTTTTAAACGCATATATCTCTGTAACCTATTGCAGTTTGATCCATTGCGATGCTTAAGCTGAAAATTTAAGTTGCTGCGGAAAGTTTAAGGGAAGGGAATTTTATCCTCTGAATTTTCGAGCTGCTGCTGGCTTTACGAATATTCTTGCTGACCTTTCTTCGCACTTGTAACGACATATTTGCCCCTTTTAAAGCGGAAGGAACTACACAGGTTTACCAAATTTTAAGCTGAAATTTTGCCGAAGAAAATTGTAGATTTTCTTTGCGACCAAATTCAAATCTCCGTGTGGCCATTCTAACAGATATCCACAAAAAAGGGGAATTTACTCAAAGTTTGCTTCGAGGTTGTCGATACATTTTTTTTTCGAGTATGCCCCTGTCATTTACTGACTAAAACATCATTCTCATTTATTTAACAGGCTTAACATATTCCATCACATTATTTCCAAGGCGCATATGCCACACATTGACATTCCAATCCTAGCAGTATGTAGGATGTTTGTCCCATGAATCTAGTTAAATGGCCGTAGCTCCCACGAGTCTCCTGTAGCTCAGTGGTAGAGCCATCTGAACTAGTAATCGGAAGGTCTTAGGTTCGACTCCTGATAGGAGCGCTCGGACTTTTTTCCGAGTATGCCTGTGTCATTTACTGACTAATACATCATTCTCAAATTTTTTTTAATTTCCCAAGGGAATATTAGTTTTTGTTAGTTTACAATGAATGCAATGTAAAATATAAGGATTTTACGTACCTTGCCCTTCATCAGAGCACTCCTCCAACTTTCCCTCATCGCTCAACTGATATTTCCCATTCACCGATAATAGCTTTTTTCGCTGATTGTTCCTCTCTTCCTCTTCCCAAATCTGTAGAGTTGTCCCTGTGCCATTACCCTCTTTAAAAATAACCAAAAACCGATAAATAAAATGATTTGATCTGTTTAACGATTCGTTGGCCAGCTAGAGCGAGTTACATCAATCTTTCGACGATAATTTTTTTCCGCATTATTGTTTTTGTCCCGAAAAGTCACATTTATCCAACTGCTAGGGATAGAACTTTAATCCTACTCATGCGTTAATGGCTATTCTGTCATTTGGACATGGATAAATGGACATGGACATGGATAAATGGACAATTGGAAAAATTGATAAATGGACTTAGTGCGCAATTTGGCAATCATACCTATAGTTTCTTACCTTTGATCCCGCTAAAAAGCCAGTGTCTCTCTCCTTCACCAATCAGTTGACCTTTCTGTTTCGTTGAAAACATTTTCTCTTCCTCTCTTCCTCTCTTCCTCTCTGTTTGCTATTTTATCTTCGCTAATTTGTAACTTTAGCTCTGTAACACTATCACCGCTGTAGACATTAAAAGAGTGGGCAATTGATTTTAAATCAAGATTTGGTTCTCGTTTCGAGATTCCTGCCTAGTTACGTTTTAATCACAACTACCGACGCGAGATTTTCCGCTTTCGTTGTTGAGTTTGTCCTCGCTGCCTACGCTGGACATTAATTCTGTTCCGTTCCTTTAATTTGTTTTCGGGCAAGTTATTTGAAATGTTTGGTTCTCGTTTCAAGATTGCTGCCTGTAGTCACATTTCTTCGCAGCTGCCGATGCACATTTTTCCTCGCTGCCTACCCTGGACATTCTATTCCGGTTTTTTTGGTGTTGTTTTTCAAGGTTGTGCTGTCAATTATTACGTAACATTTACAGGAGAAATATTTCTCTCACTTACCTGTGCTATCTTTGTCCACACTACAGCAAATGAGGCGGCTGTTTAATCGAGATGTTTACTAATATCCAGCCGTTTCTTGTTTAACCGGTTTGGTAACATTGACTTAGCCAATCAGAGACTGTTTACGACATAAAAATAGGTGACAACTCGGTAATTAAATTAGTACGCATGGCAACATTGGCTACGTCACGTTTTCGGGGTGTCCAGGTTTCGACTGTAAGGTCAGCAACTATACTTATGTTATTACGTAATTATGTAATAATACTTATTTAACAATTATTCACCGAAGTGGAGGTGAATAGTGGTGGATATTTACCGAGGTAAATATCCACCACTTTCACCGACACTGAGGTCTACATCGTAATTATAGTGCTCGGCAGTTTTCGTAAACGAGGCATTGTAGTTTCATTTTTCGCCTTAGAATACGAGGTTGGAAAGATTAAATAACTTACCATTTAATACCGTCAAACTAAACTTTGTTGTCAATTTTGTATTTTTTGTAACAGCTGCCTCGTTTATCTAAATAAATTCGTCTTTAGTGACCGTGGCGAAACGGGAAGCCATCTTGTTTCTCTTCGGTTGCACGGAGGTGAATAGTACTTGGCTAATCACCTCCGAGCTAGCCAATCAGCGCGCGCGAAAAGTACTATTCACTTGTGCGGTATATACTAATGGCTCATATACCATGGCAGCTAAACCAATCAAAACTCTGGAACAGCGCTATCCAATGAGTCTTTTTTTTTTCTTCAATAGATATACACTCACCACTAACATTTCACAAGTATTTGACAATTTTTCCATTCTTTATTGTATAAACATACACTCAAGTGTATTTAACGTCAAGTAAAATGTATAAGCGATAACACTCATTATTAAAAACTGGATCATTGTGTAATGCAATTCCAGGGATTTGATTGGCTTAGCGGCGATGGTATATGAGCTATTATACCATGCCCGAGGATAGGGATCATTAAAATGGTCTTCTGGTTGTTCTTGCTAAGCAAAACCAGCCATAACTTACAGTATTTCTTGATTGTTTCTAATAAAACAATTATTCCACTCGCGCTTATTGGACATGAGATGATTATAGCCAACTCGGTGCTTCGCGACTCGTTGGCTATCTATCATCTCATATCCAACGCGCGCTCGTGGAATAATTGTTAAATAGTTTTCTGGGAACCGTTCAACCTTTTGAGCTTATTTGCGTTCTTCTTGTTAGAAAATAAAAGTACGTATTCACGAAATATGTGTATGCTTATTCGATCACACCATAATTCCATCAGGTCGCGTCGATAACGTATTCACAGTTTGCGCGGGATATTTCAATCAAGTGTATATTTTACATTGTCCGGCTAGGTTTACGTCAAGCCATGCAATGGTAAGCCAAATATTTTTAACATTTTTCCCCAAACTGAACAAAGTAACATTGAATTTTGATCTTGGACAAACACCAACTGATAACAGGCTGTTACAGATACAGTTGGTAGGTCAGACATGAGAGAGAACGTGAATCCAGGGGCTCAGGATAGGATTAGGAATTCGACCTAGGCCTAAACACAAAAAGCCGGATTCTTTTTAGGATTTTTAGAGCATCAGGAGATTTTTAACAATTTTGGGGATTTGGGGGGATTTTTTGATGATTTGGAACCAAAATTGTTCTATATTCTTTGCCGTTTTATTTAAAATTCCTATGAAATGAAAGTTTTGTCCCAATGTTCACTATACTTGGTGAGTTGGTGACTGCTAGACTGCAATCCAATTGTGCCACGGTGTTTCCCATATCTAATACCCCATCATTCCAAGGGAAGTAAGTTCCAAACATGGCGGAGCCTGGAGCGGAGCCAAGTGAAGCCATTTCTGTAGAAAAGTTTGGGATATTTAGGGATTTTTAGAAACCTTTGGGATATTTAGAGATGTTTGGAGGGATTTTTAGGGAAAAAATTGAGAATTTCCAGATAGATTTATGGAGCATTTTAAGGGATTTTTGTGTCTAAGCCTAACAGCGCGGGAAAACGAGCACAGGTGTAAAAGTTCCAAGCGCGGCAAACACAGCCGGTGCTAAGCGCGAGAAAAAGAGTAATCGGTGTATGTGAAAGTTCCAAGTGCGGGAAACACAGCAGCCGGTGCCAAGCGCGGGAAAAAGAGTAAGAGCATGGTGTGAAAGTGTCACGTGCTGTACACACAGCAGAGGGCGAGGAGACGAAAACGAAGGGGGACTCCCCCGTCGTTTTCGTCTCCTCGCCCTCTCCTTCGCGCGTCTTTCTCTAGGAGCCTGGAACAGGCTATTCGAGAGGTGGCTTTGCTCACAGGCCTTAGTAACAAAGCCATACAAGAGATCCTTAAGACTAACCAAAGGCAATAATGAATACACTACTTTTATTCGATGTTTTTATCCTGTCCTTAGATTTGCCACAAGTAGACTTCTTATGTTATAGTGTTGAAAGTAAGCAAAGAGTCACGGAGTCGCAACTCCACGGAAACCGACTTTGAGTTTTCTAACAACTGCCGCAAATGCGTTTGAAGGGTAAGAATCATTCACACTGCTTTAGCCACCATCGTGTTCTAAAATCTTACAGCATATTTGGTGTTGCAAGGCGACAACGGTAAGAAAGCGGAAGGTTTTATAAAAACCGCCGTAATAACATTGAGCACCTAAGAAAATATGTAGCGACAAACCTTACATGCATGGATAGGTAATCTAAAAAAAAAAAAGGGAAAGGTAGTCTCACTGGGCATCAAACGCAATCGCAATTGGCCACCAAACGTCCAGATTTTTATAGGATGTTAAAAGCTAAAGGCTAAAGATTTTTCGGCCCCAGCGATTAGCAGATTCAATCGCCAATTTAATGTAATTTGCATGTTACAATTTGCCGGCCGATTTCTTTTTTTTGTTGGTGTATCAATGGGTAAAATCGACCTTCAAAACAATTGATGGCACTCAGGTCAGGTGCCGAAAATCCGGTCATTCGCGCTGCAGGAAAGAGCACCTTACAATGAGTAAAAGGCCACGTTTGAGAATCATGTACTTCTGTAAATTACAGACATAAGGAGATTGGATTTGATACACAATCAGATCACGTTCAGTTCGTGTCCTACTTAAATGAAATTGATGCTGATATCAAATGTTCAGTTCGTATTCAAGAAGTCTTGCTGCGCCAACTAGCAGAATGGTTGCTTCCTACGATGAACCAGCCGATGAAAAGGCGTGTAGATTGCCCATCTGGCTCAATCCCGACTGTATGTGTGCAACATGGATCTCTACATTGTTCTGAAAACAGCTGTAGAAGAAAACGAAAACAAGATCAGTTTTCAATTCTACATCTCATCTACATTTTTTGCAAATTTCCCGAAAGCAAGGTGTGTTTTGCATAGGTTGGTTTACACTAAATAGCCTTCACTTGAATAGTTTGGAACTGAGTTCATTAAGGGATTGGCCGTAGTGGTAATGTGCGACGGATTAAGACTGACAAATTAGTTATGCTAACACGAGTTGCACTAGTTGCAAAGCACGTGCTTGAGGTCAGTGTCAATTTGATACTTAACAAATCGACGGCAGTTTTCTATGGTCTATACTCTTATAGACCATAAAATGACGTCAAAAAATGTTCAAAACTCAAGTGGAACCACAAGCCGCAGGCGAGTGGTTTCACTGCCAAGTTTTGGACATTTTATGGCGTCATTTTATCGTCTATAAGAGTATAGACCATAGAAAACTGCCGTCGATTTGTTTTTTACAATAACATAGAAAAGTACGAGCGGAATTGGCAATTTTTATCGTTGAGAAAGCGCGCGCGTTACATTTGACGTCATTTTTATTGTCTGTACTCTTATAGACAATAGCTACGAGCCAATCAGCGCGCGGGAATTTGGACAGTTATTGTAAAATGTTTTTTTGGTTTCTGGGGAGCAGGGATGGCGCAGTGTTGATAGCACTCCCTCCCACCAATGTGGCTCGGGTTCGAAAAAAAAAATCACTTTATTTTATAAGTGTCAATGTCTTTAGCCCAGAGCACTAATTGGCGACACTTTCCAAATCGAATTGGAATTTAGAAGTGTTTTTTGAGGAGAGGGTAAAACTAGAGTACCCGGATACTGAAAACCTCTCGGAGCAAAGACGAGAACCAACAACAAACCCAACTCTGCTCCCTTTCTCGGACTCGGTTGAGTTTGTTGTTTGTTCTCGTCCTTGCTGTGAGAGGTTTTTCTCCGGATACTCCTGTTTTCCACTCTCCTCGAAACCCAGCATTTCCAAATTCCTATTCGATCTGAAGAGTGTCCCCATACTGTAAAGCGTATTTGATCATCTCGTCATGGAATTATGCGTTATACAAATTTACAAATTGAATTTTTAATTTAATTTTAATTAACGTTATTCTCCAGTGTTCCAGGTTACAATAATTCTGGCATGTTCAAGAATGTAAATAAAGCAAATGCAAATACGTCATGAACCAATTTACAAACCACCGCTGAACTCCAAACAGATCAAGTTCCTATATCTCACCTTATGTTTGAAGGGTCGATGGTTTTCTTTATTTCATCTACTGCATCGGACAACGATTTGAACTCAAAAGTGTTGAGATCATTCTCAGCTAGCGACTGAAAATTAAATCACAAGCAGTATTATTTTAAGTTTCAATACTATTCCAGGGATACATCTACCTTTCAAAATTTCTGTGGAACATCACTATCGCTGATTTATGGGAGATCCTAACGTCTCCAAGCTAGTGCCGTAGTCACTCCTAAAGTATTACGGAGTTTTAGCAACGACGACAGCGACGGCAGCGAAAACGTCACTATAAGTCGTCGCGACTTAATATTCCTACTCGCTTTAAATGTCAAACGTGGGTGAATTATTCTGGAGTTGAATTCTTGGAGACCGCACACAAGTTTAGAAAGAGAAAGAAAAATTCGTCGCCGTGTGTTTACGTCCTCCATAAAACGTCCATAAAGGAAATTCACGTCCTAGTCGTGCAGTGACGGCAAAGAAATGTACCAAAAAGTGTAAAGCACATGCAGAGTTGTTGCTTTGGTTATTAAGCCCATTTGCCTTTTTGACGTTCGCGCAGCCGTCGCCGTCGTCGTTGCTAAAGCTCCCTATGGTGTCACTTGTTGGCTAGACCGCGAGCGGTCGTCCTTTGTTCCTCAGAGCCAAGCGGGGCGCGCGAAAAGTTAAAATTATGCAAATTACAGGCAAAAAAAAACGAAGAGATGATTTTTTTCTTCGCTCAGGCTCCGCCCTCGTTCCTCGAGGCTTCGCCACTCGCTCCTCGCGCGTTATCGCATTTTACCGTGACGCAAAAGAAAAATAAGAAGACTGCTCGCAGTCTACTTGTTGGCATACCTTGATTTGAAGCATAAGAGACGTCAAACTGTTAACGATCTTCATTAATGGTTGGCTCGTAATTGCGTTCCTAAAAAAGGTAAAGGTGATACAAACAAAACAAATGATCAACCCTTAAAGCTCCAACAGTGATTAGCATCTAACCTCTCTTGACACTACCTCTCTTGGATCAAACAGGCAGGTAATGAGAATACAGGATATGATCGCAAAAGAGAAGACATCTTGACCGGCACTAAAACAAATGCTCCCATCTAATACCAAGAGAGATATATGGAGAATAGTGAAGAGATAGTAGGATCTATCATACGTAAACTGTCACTTTATAATCCTTTACTTCACCACGTAGTCCTACTTAACTTGCAGCTATCTTCCGCGGTCGTTTGCGATCGTCTTCGACCATGATTGGAGATGATCGCGGGAGACAGAACATGGTTCTGCCTTTTATAATCACCTTCGATCGACCGTGATTACGATGGCACAATGGCAATGATCACAAGCAAATCGAATATGTTTTGGCAGCTGATTTTGCTATAGTCTGGGATTCTGGAAACAAGTTTACGTTGCCTTCGTGGTAAATTGCAAATACGCTCTACATAATGCTAGAATGAAAACTATCAAAGGTGCCCTACTCGATCAAAAAGAAAGATGGTTATATTTTTGACATGAACTTGTGTCACATACCAACCTTGCAACTGACCTAGGTGATTATTCTGTGGTTAAAGAACCCGGGTTGGACTCCCATATTAGGGAAATCAGATTCGTCTTCGTCCTGAGCTCGTGGCATGCTGAATATCCTCTGCGTAGCAGGCGTAATCGGGGGAGGGGGGGGGGGGAAGGGGGGGGGGGCGAGAAGAAGTGGGAGAAGAAACCTTTCTTCCCTCGCTTGATCTAGCTCCTCCTCCCTATCCCCGATTACGGCTGAATACTACATCTGTATTACATTGTATTTTTATCATGAATATTTTGTACGTGTAACTTGTAATGCATTACATACAGGCCAACATTATTTTCTTGGACAACTCTTGCTGCCTCCTCGTCACACCGTCTCTTCACGCCGGTTGACGGATCCATGGATTGAACACCCTGATCTGGGGCAAGCTGGATGAAAGAAAAGGTATTAAACTTTAACCACATCTTCACTAACTGCACTAGAGAATGGAATAGGTGAACAAAACACCCATCTCAGGCCATTTATGGCTGACAATGGCTGGATTTTTGCCAGTTTCTTTAAAAGGCTGAAGCAATTAAGAGTATTCACTAATATCATCATCGTTATCTTCACGATCATCATCATTATCACCAGCATCATCATCGTCATCTTCACCATCATCATCATTATCACCATCCTTCAGCCCCTCTACCGGGATGCGTCGAACAACTTCGTTCCAAATTTCACACTACTCCTCCTTAGATGGGAGTCTATCACAGTGTTAACCCCAGAAATTCCTTAGGTAATGTTTAAAAAACGAACAGGAGTGTTTTACCGGGTTTAAAACCACAAGGCACAGCCGAGTGGTTTTAGACCCGATAAAACACGTGCTGCGAGTTTTTTGAACGGCTTCAAAAACATTCCTGGAAAAGTGTGTGTCAATAGAGTTCATAACAATTATGCTTTTGTAAACGTTGGAAATTAGCATACGAGAAAAACACCGCATACTAATGAGGAGTGTTTTATCAGCTGATAAAACACCGCATACTAATAAGCTGCACGTGATGTATCACTGCACGTGATGTATTATCGACCATTTGATAGGTCAATGGACTTATGAATTATTAATGAGTTTTTGAAGTTAATGGTTATGTCCCCACTTGGTGCCCGAGCACCAGGCACAAAATGAAAATGCGTGCACACAGGGAACTGGTGCCCACTTTAGTGTCCAAATACAAGGTCTCGACCGTGTACTCGGCCGGGCACGGGCACAGCATGGATACTTGCTAAAAGGGTGCGTTCACGTTAGTTCAACTTCCCAGGGAGAATTGGACTCGGGCATCGTGCTTGGGAACCAAGTGTGAACATAACCACTAACCTTCGCATGGAACCACCATTGTACCTTGGGACAACAAATGTACAAACCTGTTGGCAATATTCCTGAACTCCTGTTAAATACTCATTAAGATCCTACAAAATTTGAAGATTAAAAAAAAAACGGTAAATCCCTGATGCCAATGCGGTTTAACTTATTCATGTAGCAAATCAAACATGACATAATGGGACTCAAAATCAGACACTCCAAGGAATTCAAGACCCTTAGTTGATACTTCAAAGAGGATGTTATTCAGGGCAAGTTTTCATGAAGACTTTTTTAAACCTCTTCAAAACCCAACCCAACATGTTGCTCCAAAAAAAAAAAAAATGCACTAAAAATCATCTGCTCACTGTGTTAATGGATGGTGATTTTTATGGAACAATCTTGCATTCCTTTAACATCACTTTAGCTTTTATGTCATAATGAAGACAAAAGCCTTAACATTTCGCTTAGTCTTCTTTTCAGCATTGTATCAACAACATGAACAAAGAACAAACAACACACCCTGTTTAGTCGCTCTAGCTCCAGTACAACAGATGCATAGCGTCTTTGGAACTCCTTGTCAATCGGTTCTTGGTATGATTTCTAAGTAAAAGAGTAATTAATTAAATCAAAATTTGTCTATGCTTTAGTCTTTAAATACATAAGATAAAAAGCATGTGGCCGTGGCATTTATTGCGAGAGCTTACTTAATACAGACACCAGGTTAACGCAGACAGTTCTGTGTGTCCCTTTGGTTTCTGCGTTTCTACTGTACCAGTAACAGCTCTATGGCTGGTTAACATGGGGTGGACAACGATTGCCCAATTGCTGTAGAAAGTGATTAGGGAACGTAGAGTGATCAGATAGAAACAAGACAAACAGCAATTCAGTAACCAAGCAATCAAATACACTGAGATATTTTGTAATACACTGTAGCTTGGTTTTCCACATGAACTTAGAACTTATCTGACAACAGCTTACTTTTTGTAATGACAGATATTTGTGACGACCACTAATGAGCATAATTATAAAGACCAGCCTATACTCAACCTGCCTTTAAATCAATATTAAAACAATATTTTAACTGTCATACCATTTTCTCTGCCTGCGTATTCATGTCTCTCAACTTTTCAATACATTCTTTTTTCACCAACAAGATCTTCGATAGCCTTGTCTAAAATAAAGATAATATTCAAAGCCTGATTTAAAACAGTTTATCTGCAGTTTGTCTCCTAGGAACAACACTTACATTGAAGAATGCAACAAAATTTCTAAATCCAGGTTTGGATCATTTTCAGATACAACTTTTTCAATTACCTGAGTGCATAATTTGTCAAATTATTGAAGAGCTTGTTAAAGAAAAAATGCAGGGTAGAAGTGACAATTCAACCTTAGAATCCTTTCAATAATGTTTTGTAAGCATACATGTATAAGTTCCATTGATGTATTTAAAAAAAAAAAAAACTTCGCAGCTTAAATTCAACAAATTAGCTTCAGATTTTTGTCTAAAACTGAACCAAATCAAGCAAGGCATGAATGATTCCTTTGTTCTCTACTCAAACCCAAACATACAGAATAAACCAATCATCTGGCCCTATTTTGTTTAGTTTCACCATTTTTATTAAAAAAAAAACCTACATGGTAAAGATCAATCTTCAAATTCAGACCTTTAGGTAAAAAAAAATCATTTCTGACATGATTTTATAAGGAGCCTTTATGTCAAATTAAAACTTATTTGCTCTTGGAATAAGATGTTAAAATCAATCAATTAGCAATACACTTACCACAAGGATGAGAAATCTAATGGGAAAACCACCAAGTGTACCACCTAAACAACGAAAAAATATTATTTACAATGTTTCCTTGAAAGAAATCAATCAACTGAAAAAAACCCAAACAAACAATCAAGAACAAGAGCTTGTTTCATTGTACACAGTTGAAAACCATATTTCAAATTTAGCATGTGGCAAATGGTAAATATGAGACTTTGCAAGACGTTGATATTAGTTCTTTTTCTTCAAGCTGAATAATTTCTTAGCCTTGCAAGAGAAATCAATACTCTGTGACAGCTTCATGACAAAAATCAAGACTGTGAGACTTGTTGAAAAAGGACCTATTTTATTTGTGATACTTAAATCCAATGGAAACAGGCCTGGGGTTCTTAAGTTACACTACTTTAATCCAAAAATTAAATATCCATTACCTTGTCCCTGCTGGGTGATGGCATCTTGAAGGCGCAACCTTTCACAAAAGAATAATAAAACATTTTATTGGTTAGAATAAAACTATTAATAAAAATTAGTAGCAATCACAAGAGCATTCAAGTATCAATCTTTCACAATACCATGTTTAATAATAAAATTAAAATCTGACACAGATTACTATACATTCAGTCAATATTTTATGTACAAAATATTTACAGAAGGATTAAAATAATATTGATAATATAATAAAATAATAAAGAAGAGCGTATTAAGGAAGCCTAAAAAAGCTATAGAGCTTATTACAATAATAATATTAGGCTTCCTTGAACATCTAACACAATCCTGCTAATACTACTTAAAACTACATGTGATCATTGTGATCATTATTCATGTTAGTGTATACGGTCATGTACATATTGGTACAAACAGTTTGTAATATTATTTTGTATGGAAAAATGTTTACCTTCCAGGTGAAGCGCCTATGAGCGGGTCGTGAACCTGGCAAAATAAAACAGAAAGATGTTTGTAGCATAACCATGACCTCATCGATAACTCGCACTTTGCTTTGGCAGGTGTAACACTCAGTCAATTCCATGAAAGATTTGAGACCTAGGTACTAACTGTACTGTTTCACTACTGGTACACCAAGACAACAAAATGAATTTTGTCAAAATGTATTGCTACAGCTCTTATTTTTAAAAAAAAAAAATATAGCTAAATAAATAAAATGAAATATTCTTACAATACTTGGGCTGCTCAAGTCTGTACCAGCAGGAAGAAGCCTGGGAAAACAAAAATAGACATTGGTGAGCCACAGGACAGAGAATGTTTTTATGGAAAATACATGAAGATAAATTTATATACAGTCAACTCTCTTGTAAGCGACCACCCTTGGTCGCTTACAGGAAGCGACCACCCTTGGTCGCTTACAGGAGGTGGTCGCTTACGAGAAGTGGTCGCTATGAGAGAGTTGACCATAATTTTGTTTGTCTACAATGCAGGTGACCATACAGTGCTTCTCCAACCCTCTATATCACCTGCAAGGTCCGCAGACTGACTTGATGTCATAAACCAGTTGCAATCCCCTGTCCTGTCAAGAGTAGGTACAATGTTCTTTATTGACATCCTGGCCAAGTTGTCCAAAGAGCAGATACCTCTATCCAGTGGATAAATCATTACCCAGCCCCTAAAAACAATACAATTTATCCACTGGATAATGACTTATCTACTAGATAAAGTTATCCTTTATTACAGTTGTATTTTGTATTTTATTGGGGCCTTGGTAAAGTGATTCAGGGTAATCTCAGTTGTGGGCTTTTTTTCGAGTTAAATTTCTTTTAGGATCGATCCTTTTGTAGTTAAATTATTAATCTATATCTGCTATTTTTCAGAGATAAATCGTGTGATCCGATGATGTCTTCCTTACCCTCTGACTGAACTGTGTTTGCTGTGATGCAAATTGTAGAATACATTTATTGGCATGATCTATTCTCCCACGCTTCTCTTTATACAAAGTACATGAAGCCAAAACTCTCACCTGTACATGTCATTTCAATCCATCATTCTATTTTAGCTTTAGATTTTATTAATTCTTTATTGTTGTAGACTTTTTAGGTCTTACATTGTATTGAACGGATTCATTTTTGTAGATTTTTTAATTTTGTAGATGCATGTGCATTTTTGTAACAGGTCTCTTCTGGCTCATGATCACTGAATAAATGTAACAGTGTACATGTCTCAATAAATTTGATTGACTGACTGACTGACTGACTGACTGATTGATTGATTGATTTGGTACACTGATGTGAATGACTGAGTATAATAATATTATGGTCTATTACTACATGGCAAACTAATAAAACTTAAAAGGAAATTTTGCCCTTGGTTCAACCAAAATTGTTGAGACATTGTTTATACCTTGGAGGTGTGTATGCAGGAGAGAACGCTGCAGTTCTTGGTCTTTCCTTTTGTAAAAACGAAGATATTGGCATTGTATCATGCAGTTCCTCACTCTGAAACCAGCAAAACGACAAATAAGTAAATTACGTTACGTGTACGTTTTGGTGGCAAAATGTACCAAAGAACATGCAGAAGAAAAAAGATTACAGAGAAAGCAGTGAGGAATTAAGCCTTAAGAGAAAACCATAGGGCTTATTGGTGAGGTCATTAAGCAGATGTTGTGCCGATAACACTAATGACACAAATGATGGATCAGGGAATTAACTCTTCAGTGTATGTGATAATTGTACATGTACTAAGTGAACCTATTAATTTCACACTGAGCATTAGCCAGCTAGTAAGCAATGCTCAGTGTGAAATTCGTGAGTTCACTTAGTACATGTACAACAACATAAATGTACACTGAAGAGTTCTCTGATTCACCATTTAAGCAGAAAAGGCCATACAAAAAAGGGGCACTTTTTTTACATACCAGTACTTCATAATCAGGAACCGAATGAGTGCCAAGACCTAAAGTAAAAACAGTTTTAAGGCTAAAATAATAAACTGATGTCGATTTTTAATTACCAGTAAGATGATATATAAATGGCAAGAGTCTTTATCTATAACTTGGGACACAACAAAGACGAAGGAAAGTAAAAACCAAACCACAAAAAACTTTCAACCAAACATGTGCACATAATAAATTGTATGTGTTGTTCCAGGAAATATAATTGATCCTCCTTCCACAGAAGTTTTTTGGTTTGGACTGCCAACCACTCTGGAAATTCAAATTCAGCATTATGGTTCTCATTTAAACTTTGGCAGATTGGAACCCCCCCCCCCTCCCTTCCCCTGGGAATTTTTTGATTGTATGTGAGGGAGGTATGGTTATTAATTTTCTAGAAACAGACATTTCAATAACATTCTTGGCATATAAATTTATACTTTGGCCAGGGTCAATACACCTTTCCAAGAAATTGCACTCCTGGTAAACTTTGAGGGCTTCTCAAGACTTGCAAACAATACAGCTTTATCTATTATCCCACAGTAAATACTATTACCAACCTGGCCGGTCAAATGTGACCCTGTAGGAGTAATTGACAGTATCAACAGCATCAATTTGCCCAGTGAATAGTCCATCTTGGGGCTCATGCAGACGAGCTATTAATTAAAAGGGCAAGAAAACATTTTCTAATTTTTTTTGCTTTTGCTATGCATACTGTATTTTATTTGATTAACCGCCCACCTTCAAATAAATAATAAATATTAACCCGTTTATCCAAAATCCAACCACCTCATCAAGGCACCCAAAAACTATCTTTAACAGGGCCTCCCAAAACATTATTTTCTTTATAAATTTACTCTTAACCCACAACAAAATAACCATTCGAAATCTAAGGTGGCCTTAATGATAACAACCAACACAAAATATGCCAAAGTTATCTCTAGTTTTTAATCAGCATTTGGAAACTGGTTTCAAAGTTTTTTTGCCTAATCTTATTCCTGTTGCTTTCTAATGCAGTATCTTACTTTACATTTTCTTCCTTCAAAGCACTACAATACATTACTACAACCCATTAACATAACAGAATTTCCCAGGCCCATTAGAAGTAGTATATTCACAGGGTGCCATTGCAATCTTGGCAGGTCGCTTTTAATAATATTAACAGATTTCTGCAGCCTATTTTCTCCTATATGACTGTCTGTGTACTAGTGGACTACCACTACCACAAACTCTTAAGAGGACCTACTTGTTCAAGATAGAATTTTTGAAGGAGAGTTTTCAGGTGGCAAGTTGTAAAAGCTGTAAAAAATTATTCATTGCAAGGGGAACATGTTTTTTTGTTGAGAAATTCAACATGGTTGGAGTTCAAGTTTCAATATAAGAGAAACGGTTACTGCAAAAAGGTAAGGCCCCTAAAACAAACTAATGAAACTAGAAGTCACACAAATACCTCACTTTCGCACAAGAAATTACTTACAGTGTAAAAAAAATTATGTTTACAAACTTAAGATCGATAAGTACTGAACAACAAGTAATACAAACCTGTGACTTTTGTCCCAATAACTAAAGGGAGTGGAACCTCATCTGGTAAATCTTTGAACCTGCTGAGTTCACTGACCTGTTGAGATCAATCATCAAACACATGTAACTAGTCTGGCCAATTAGGATGTATTATTACATAATATTGCCTGGAAATTCTAGGGAGGAAACTTTGCTACATAAATTATACAATGCAAATTAACTGTGAACCTGATTACAAAATTTGTAACTAAAATTTGTAAATTATAAAAAGCCTTTCTACAATGTGATTATCAATAGTTAACTTGTTGCTGTAATTTGATCAATCACACCTATCCCAACTTACAACATAATTATTGGTCATGTAACAAAACAGCAACTCATAAGTATAATAATAAAAGCCTTCTGTTTCTCAAAAATTAAATACATTAAATTGATAGTGTGAAGTGAGTGAAAATGGAAAACATGAAGGAATGAAAGACAAACCTTTCGCTGTTGAAGCATCCGTATCTTTCGTCGCTTTTCTTCTAAAGCTTGTCGCTCTTCCAAGAAGAATGCAGGGGAACATCTGAAGACCAAACATTTATTTTATTTAAAATTAATTTCAAATAATGAATACTAGCTACTAGCTACATAATACACCTGTGCCAGTAATAATTTTCAGTATAATCCATTAAATATTACATGTATAAATTGTTGAAGGGGTTAGTGAAAGAACAACTCAGAAGTGATGACTTTCTTGGTTTGGTTTCATCCGAGAGGCATCTTAATCTTTGATAAAAATTAATTTTAAGGATTTACACAATTATTAAGTGAAATTTCTTTAACTACAGTATACACCATCATCATCATCATTGTTATAATTATCACTGTTATTATCTAACTATAAAAAATTGCGATAAAATATTTCTTAAAATCATTTTAAGATTAAAAATGACGGAGTTTTGACTGTCACATTAGCCAAACGTCATTATCAAGTCAAAATATGTTAGTAAGTTGCAGTCAATAAATAGTAAACAAAAAGCGGTAACATAAGAAAAAATTATGATCGCATAATGCTTAATAAATTTTATTATACAATAAATCAAAAAATGGCCTTCAACTGTGGTTTCACTCTATGTCCAAGAAATTGAACTTGAAATTCAGCTAAACTTTATCTGGGCTGTGATTTCATAGAAAACCAAGTATTTTGTGATATTCATACTTAGTAACTACTACCTACCTTCTTGGTTTACCCATAAGTCTTCTGACCTCCCTCCACTCTGCTCGGCGTAGTTTATGAGTCTAACAGACAAGAAAGACTGCATGAGTTAATACTTGTCGCATGTAACGTAAGTCAGTCATTACTGCAACTTCTCTCCATCAGACTGCAAAAAAAAGGTATTCACAACATTTACTGTAATGTGGAGTTTTAAACTTTGTTTAAACCAACCTTTAAACTTGGAAATGACTCCTTCAAACAAACGTGAAAGTCATTATCACCTTCAAATAAGACCCTGCAAAATAAGGTACATTCATAAGTAATTTATGAACTTCAAAAGGCATAAGAATAATTATGCGATAAATACAGGCAGCATAGTTTGAACAAAAATAATGTTCATCTTCAGAGATGTAAACCTCTGGAAGAAACAGATGAAATGCAGCAGAACCCAGATGCCCTGAGCGGCAATCACACCCAATCTCATGGTGGGTGCTCTAACCACAGAGGTACCAAGGCAAACACAGTGACCAAGCAATGGAGAGATTGAGAATTTAATTTACGGCAAATGGCAAACTGTAGAAACGACCAGGTGACCTTGTTTATCCTTCATTTGCCACTCGCTGTTTTCAGTTTCTCAGTAAAATTGTGTAGCATAAAAGGCCAGAATTGTTTTGCACAATGCTTATCTTTGTACTTATTATTTTAAGAAGACATAAACACGAATCTCAAGTTCCTCATCAGAGAAGTTACACGTTATTCTGATACGTCCTTGGTAGCTCAGTAATTCAAGAGCACCCACCATTTAATCATGGTATTATGGGTTATTATTGGGTTTCACCTCAGGGCATCTGATTTTTGCAGGATTTGTTATGTCTGAAATAAATAATAATTTTTTAATGGCTACCAAACCTAAAGACTTAGTCATCAAACGGTCACTGATGAAAATGTTTACATGTAACTTGCAGGGTTGGTCATATTAAAGAAGACACAGATGACAATTCATGTGAGTGCAGACTGAGGGATATAAAAAACAAGTTTAATTGAATCGTTGTCTAGCGTCAAGAAGAAGTGAAAGTACCTGCGGCCAGCTGAGTGGACAAATAAATCAAAAAGCCATAGAAAAACCTGCATGAGGTTACAGTGCCATCAGAGAATTTTATTGAAATCTGTCTTTGAATTCTCTAAGTAGAGAGAATGATGGAAAAGTATTTCAAGTGACAACAGGTGATGTCAAATTAATGTTGCTTTATTTGGTACCTGTCTAAGCTGGAGTAGAACCATTCAAAGTAGCACCACCGAGCTGCCTTGGGTAATTTCAACAGATTCTGTAGCTTGGCAAACGAAGCCTGAGGAAATAATCATAACATTTGTAAAATAAATATTTATACAAATTTTAACATCACATTAGCCGTATTCACATTAGAGGACGGGAAACTCGTCAGACGGGTAACCCATCTGACGAGTTTCCCGTCCTAGTGTGAATTCGCGTTGAAAAAGTTATCTGACTTACCGACATGAATTCACATTAGGACGAGTTTTTAGGACGGGTTAAGATGCCGAGGTACTGGTGTGAGATGTCCGTGGTTACCTAGCCAGCAGAAAACAGAACGCGCCTGGCTGTTTCTAGTATTTCCAAAGTATGCAGGCCTATATTTCAAACTGTCTCTTGGGCTCAAAGAAACGAAGCAATAATTTCCAATTTAAAAGTTCACTGGCGTCAAAGCATATCTTCCTTGAAAACCAAAACTTGAGGGCCATTGTTTCCAGAACGAGAGCAAAAGGCTCATCTCGGCTTTCAGGTGATGACAACACAGCGGCAAAGATGTTTGTCTGTTTGTCAGTCCAGGGTTTGTTTTTCTGCGTTTTAGAACGCTTCACCTTCTTCTTCAGCACCATTTTGTTTTCATAAAGTGCTCTGCTTTCGCTCTAGTTCCAGTCTAATCGGCGCATTTTCTCCTAAAACTCGACCTGGAAACCCATCTAAGTGTGAATTCATGATGCATTTTGACGAGTTTCTCGTCTAGTCGGGAAACTCGTCAACTCAGACGGATAAGTGGACGGGTAAATTTGGACGAGTTTCTCGTCTAAAACCCGTCCCGACCCGATTTCACACTAAGACGGGAAACTCGTCCCAGACGAGAAACCCGTCCAAGACGGGTTACTCGTCTCTAGTGTGAATTCGGCCAATCATGTAAATGCTTTAATTTGCACAACATCAAATGATGATAATTTATTATTTGTGATGACAACATTATTACCTTAGCAAGTTTCTTGTCTGTACCATTCCCCATCAAGTTAGCAACCTAGGTTTAAAATTAAAATTTCAAGCCACTTCTTTTGCGATAAAATTAAAGGCAAATTCATTTTCAGCAAATGGGCACAATGGGTTTAATTGTTACATCTTTTTCAAATATTTAGCAACTTGTTGATTATTATCTTCCCTCCCCCCAAAAAAATACCAATTATACATGGCAACAGTTGTTTTCTCAATGTAAAGAATGATGAATTAAACAAGAAGTTCTGCTACAAAAGGGCAAGCCCCTCCCTCATTTCACACCTTTGTGGGTATGAGATGCAAATTTTGCAACGTTCAGTCATGACAAGTTGTTGACTCAAATGTCCTCTGAAAAAATAGGCTTCAAAATTTCATAATGTCACCACCACGATATAAGAACAATATTTGTAATTTGAAAAACAGCATTTATTCCTGTTAACAAAGCCAATTTTACCGGTAAAGGCCGTAAAAATACAAATGTTGTCAGTCAGTTGTTTATGCTCTGATAGTTGATTAACAACTGAAGGTGACAATGGCTAGGCCAGGCCCCTTTTATACAGGAACTTGCTGTTTAAGGACAGTGCCTACTAATTCAGAGGTATTTTTGCACAGTTTATGACTATGCGGGAAAAGCAGATCTTAGCAAGGGCTATTGGAATCCATACAGAAAATTGGGGGTAGCCATGCATTTTTTAGCCTCAAAAGAGCTAAAATACAAAGCAATGTATGGCATTTTTCCAAATTGAAGATTAATAATTTATCTCTGAAAAATGCACGGTTACCCCCAATTTTCTTTCTAGATACCAAGAACACTTGATAAGTCCTGCTTTCTCAGCATAGTTTTAAACCATGCAAAAATATCCCTATATCAGTAGGCACCTCCCATAGGAAAGTTGAATATCTCGAGATGCACACAATGTACGTATGTGTAGTAACAAAAGTAGGCACTTATTAAATATGATAATAATTTATGGTAGGAAAATGTAACTAGATAAAAAAAAGATAGTTACCACTTTGAAATGACTCTGAGACATTGTTATGCTAAGACCAATCAGTCAGAAGATTAAACCAAGAGAATACCACAAGCTACCTAGATTATTACCATATGACTGTACTACAACTTCCAGTTTTTCCATCTTGAAACTGATTGGTTTTACAATAATATTATTGTACTGACTGAGGTTGCCATGGGTACCTCCCCCATTTGCCTTTTTGCTCACACTGTTGCTATTAGTGACTTTGCATCTCCCTAATGCCTACTCGTCTGATAAGTTAACAGTTACTTACCATAGATATATTCCTTAAGCTTGCCAACCTCCTGACAGGAAAAACACATTTGAATTAAGACTTGGTGATTGATACATACTACTGATACCATCAAACAAATTAATACAATTTGGAATCAAAATAATGTTAACTTATACTGTAGCTCTATATTTTGAATTAGGGATAAATACTGAAGTGTAACCATTTAGCTACCAAGTAGCAATCTTGTGCCATGTAGTGCTGTTTATTATGCTGTACAAGGTTGTTCTACCTTTTAAAGTCTGTGTATGAAATCCTAAAATATGATCATTCAGATTTAAAGATACTGAGCAGTACTTTCCTGTGGTGTTGTTTATTATGCTGTACAAAGTGGTTCTAACAGAACTGTTGCATCTGTGGATAAGATCCTACATGTGAAGTGAAACTATTCAAATTAAAGCTACTGAGCACTACTTTCCTGTAGGATTCAGCATATAACTGCAGAAAGAAAATACAGAGAACAAACCTTGATCGTGGTGTTGACAGCGAATATTCCTTCAAAAAGAAAACACAAGTAAGAAAAAGATCTCATCTTTGCATACATAAAAGTTTTCATCAATAAGCATTTTTTTATCAAATATTATTTGGAAATTTTGCAGCTAAGGCCCAGTTCAGATGCCAAACTTTTCATGAGCAAAACTTAATTCAAATTAAGGTCGGCCCAAATCACGGAAATCCCGCCTTTTGATTCAGACGCCAAACTTAATTAGCCGCACTCAATTATTTTACTTGAAGCAAAAGCAATTGAAATGTCAGCGTTTTTTTTAATTTTTTTTATTTTTTATTTTTTAATTTGAAATATGTTATAATAATTTATTTATGCATTAGGTTCGGCTCATGAAAAGTTCGTTGTCTGAATTAAAGCCGTTCCAAAGCCGAAATTCCCGGCTGAGCCAGGTGTTCCAAATTGAATCAGCCGTTCTCAACTGATTCAGACACCGAACTTTTCATATGCTTAATTTGAGGTATTACATGTAGGTTCGGCTCATGAAAAGTTCGGCGTCTGAACCAGGCCTAAATTTTCTGTTCTGCTATATACGTGTATCATAATATGATGATGATATTCTCTGTTTTCAAACGAGCAAACTTTCCCCAAAACAATGGTTATCAATCTACCCCTTCATCTGCACCACCGTCTTGTTCTGTATCTTCCACGCTATCATCAAACTGTCGGGTTCTTTTCTTTGAACGTGACTGAAAGGTAAACAAGCTATGCTATAACTAAAACTTTCATAACAACATTTAGTTCTCACATGTAAATCTGACTACAATACAGCTTAGAAATGACCACAATGTAGCACTTCACATGAAGACCTGTATATGTTGTGGTTCAATTTTCATTTCCTTTGTTTCTGTTTATGGTAATGTATGATAATGAGTATAAAACAAAAACAAAAAAAATATATTGAACCAAGGATAAAATTGAACCACAACATCAACAGGTCGTCATGTGAAGAACCAAGGATAAAATTGAAGCACAACAATGACACCTATAGTCTAAAGATTATCTGAAATCCTTTCCCCATCCTTCACTACAGTACTTATGGAGTTGAATGAATGACAAAAGGAAATCAAATGATTACAGTTATAGAGTAAGTCTTCACTTTCATCACAGAAATCATCAGAATGCTACTGAATGTACTGAGTGTATTTCTTGACACCCTTCCAGTTAATTTTCTCTTCAACGGTCATTTGGCGACGAACCACTGACCGCTCTTGACAACTGTCAGGCCACCAGGACCAAAATTAACTTCCAGTCACCATGGCACTTCTTCATACCATGGCACCTCTTCTCCTCTCTTCACCCAGGTGTATAAATGGGTACTGGCAACATACTGCTGGGGGTAACCCTGCGATGGACTAGCATCTCATGCAGGGGGGGGGAGTAGCAATACTCCTAGTTGCTTCATGCTACAGAAACTGGGTTAAGCTCCAGCCATGTGGGCCACTAAGGCTCGTAGTGTGACTTTACTTTTTCCTTAGCCATGGCACCTAAAATGGTTGCAACTTGGAAGGTTGTTGACTGAGCTTAAAATTTACCATTCTCACAATTTTCAAAGAAGTGTGTTGTCTCATAAAACAAGTTTTGTTCGACAAACTGGACCGCTTCAGATCCTCAAAACATTTATCATAGAAGAGGTGTCACAGAGTAAGTTGCATTACTGTTCAAACGGGATACAGAAGGTCAGTGTATGGATCGATCAATCAATTGATTGATTGATTGATTGATTGATTGATTGATTGATTGATCCATACTAGCATACGTTTACTAAATTAAAAATTAAAAACCTGAAATTGGGCATCACTGTACTCTATCTATTCCTTTTTTCTAAAAGCAGAGGTCTGTTCTATGTATATCTACATACCGGGGTGTTTCGCTTCGAAGGAGAACTGAATGGAGACTGTGTTCTGATTCCTATAGAGACACAATTGCAGTGATTAGTTTGTATCTTCTCTTTACTATCTCAGAACAAATTCGAGGAGGAGGTAAGGAGAATTGAAAACTTCAGCATTTTAGGAGAAAGTTTGTTCAAGGTTACCATGAGAAATGCCAAGGAATACATTACAATTGACACCTTCGTTATTCTATAAAAAACTAAATCAGCTTATGAACAACCAGGCCAAGAGGTCACCGTTACAACTGGTAAACCCCCGTTTCCATGGCAACCAGAGGATGATACATCTGTTGCTTCTTTCACTCGTAGCTAGTTTGAAAACGGGTTTGTCTGAATTTCGCGCGGTAAAATTTCGCTATTTTTTGTGTAAAGAAGAGAAAAACTCCAAAGTATATCCTTATAAAGTCAAAACAAATTCTGTACATACGTTTGGCCAATTCCTGCAATTTTCGTTTTTGCCATTTATTGCAGTTGTGCATGTATAATTCTCCCGTCGATCTTTTAGAGTACAAATACCAACTAAATCCTAACATTGAGCCAAGTTTTAGAAAAATTAACCAGGGAAAACTCGTTAAAATAGCCTTACTTTTCAGGCTAAAACTGGCCTTTTTTTCGCGCGCCAGCATAATGAAAATTCACGTATCAGTTAGAAAACTGCGCGCGCTCGCGCCATTTTAGTACCCAGTCGCCGCGTTACAAATAACTGTCTGGAGTCACCTTAAACATCAAGGCATTTCATCTTTGGTGATAATTCCCTTTATTCTTATTATATGACCTATACGCCTGAAGAAGTAGAGATACTGTAAGGAGAATTTAGATGCTGAACATGATTGAAGTTTATGAAAAATTATGAAGTTAACAATTATCCAATACTGACGAGCCACCTCACTACTTTCTTTATACTACTTTAAAAGTGGCCCTGTATTCTGTAGTTGTCCCTCTCCTCCCACCCCTTCTGAACCAAAAAAACAGGAAGATTTCCACAGTCCCATACATTACTCATGCACATATTTTCTGACTCAAGCATTATTCAAGAGGGGTGTTGTTATATCTTATACCTGCCAACTTTTTCTGAGCTTGAGATTTTTGTCTCGTTGTGACCAGGATTTCTGAAAATGCCCGAGCCACTTCCGAAGACTTTCGAACGTTGCCGAAAATGTCCGACGATATTCCGACGACCTTTGAACACTTACGATTCAAACAGATTGTAGACATTTTAAAGCTTTTGCGATTGTTATAAGGAGCAAAGAAATAATACATAACAAGTCTGAAATGAAATGAAGGTTTTTTAGAACAACTCGTCCGGATTTGTGAGTCAGGCGTGAGAAATTGGCCTAGATGCATGAGATCGATGTCTTTAGTCCACAGGCGTGAGACTCACGCATAATGCGTGAGAGTTGGCAGGTATAATATCTAATAGGGTAGAATGGAATAGTTGAGTACATATTTAATGTTGAGGGTGTGTGGTAATCTCTCCTAAGGAACTCATAAAAAGCATAATTATAAAATGGAGTTAATCTGAAAAATTAAGCTTAAATAAAGCTAATACAAGGATGGGAAAAACAAAACAGTGATTGATTTCATTTACCTCGCAAGCTCACCAAGGCCTCTGCAGAAGTTTCTATAATAACAAAAAATTAAATAATGCTTTTTTAGACATGCACAAATTATCTAAATTTAAGTGTGATCTGACTCAAGATTTCCTACATTTGATGAGCATAGGGATGTGAAAATCATTAAAGGTGTAAGATCCTATAACGATAAAAATATAACACATCTTCCGGCGGAGTAAAGCTCAAGTTAATCTTACACGAACCGTAACCTCGAACATTTTTATATTGCTTGCAATAATCGACCACGAATTACGATATCGATCAGAACGCTCTTTTCAGCTAAAAAATACTTCTACCATACGCATTATTGCCAGATGCATATAGTAAAAAAACTTTTAAATACTAATCATTTCTCGTCATTTTAAAAAAAAGACAGCTGTATAAACCGGCTAAACACAAAACTCAAGCATTTGATTACCATACCTTCCTCCGCCATTTTGTTTTCTCCGGGCGACGCGCTCTTTTTCAAAGCACACGACCGTTTGGCATGCTGGGTAATCTTTCCTTCCCTTTCTTTCTTTCTTTCTTTCTTTCTTTCTTTCTTTCTTTCTTTCTTTCTTTCTTTCTTTCTTTCTTTCTTTCTTTCTTTCTTTCTTTCTTGTTTTTTATTTATTTATTGATTTTTTTTTTCGTTGTTTGCGGATGCAAAGATCAGATTTAGCAATGGTGGCAGGTACACACTGCTGAGAAGAGGTCACGCGGGCGAACGAGTGAATTCCTCTTGTATATATCACGTCACCGTTTTCCTTCAAAAGTTTAATCTTAATCTTCTTCAACAAGAAATAGTATGAAATTATTCTTTGCGAAGCAAGTTGTACCCGTTCATAATTTTGGGTATGTTCGTGTTGATATCGTGTCTCCTTTGGAAAAACTGTTTTCGTACTTTCGATAATATGTCCCTTTGATATAATTTTCTTTGAATGGTGAACTAATCACAATGCGGTTACTGCATGCGTAATATAATTTTTGTCTGTTTTGAAGATCATACGGGGTTCTGGAAAAGCTTTTACAAGTTGCGTGAAAATTATACTTTTTGACACAAATTGGTGGCCAGGTAGTCTCCCTCGCAGCCGTTTTTTGGGCTGTCACGCAACGCTCCCCCCAAAAGAAGCTTCTTTTGCGGGGAGCGTTGCGTGACAGCCCAAAAAACGGCTGCGAGGGAGACTAGTGGCCAGGTTGTTGCCTGCTGAAAGGTTCAAGAGGGTGTTTCTGTATTGTCCCATTGAGAAAATGGCGTCTTCCAGTGTAAAAGATGAAAATGAAAAGGCGTACCGTCAGTGGAAATTGAAGGTTTACAAAACATAAACTTGTTATGATAGGATCGTGATGTGTTTTTGGCAACCGGCGCCAGGACAAGCTTTCCTCTTGAACAAGGTAGAATTTGAAAAAAAAAGTCGAGTTTTGAGTTTGCGGGGAATGGTTAGCACTAATTAAGGTCACATTGAACATGCAACAGCGTTTCCTAAACTAATTGTTAAAATTTGGAACAGTGCTACTGAATTAAGAAATTTGCTACCCTCAAGCCACCAACTTGCAATTGATTTCAATAATTATCTGTTGTTGTGGTTGCCTATTTTTTTTTTATAAAGAAAATTAGTAACTTGCCGGAAGAAATTAAGAGCCTAGATGAGACCGGGGATTTTTCAGAAACCTACTTGAAGTTGCATTGTACTCGTTTTTATATCTATATGAACCTTGTTCCAAGGCTTTTTTCCTTGTAATCTGGGAACGAGCCGGTTGTATCAAAATAAAAGGCCTTTCAGATATAAAGAACCTTGAGGCTGAGATTAACTAAAAGTTAAAGAACACACTAAGAACATTACCCAGGCTGAGAGTCAGTTAAGAACGCTAACATTTTCATTTTGACCAAATATTTTTACAACGAACAGTATAAATACCGATACACCACATCACGTCCGCATATATTTATTGAAATACTATAACAGGTAACTTAAAAACGTCTTGAGAATATTTTCAGGCTCAAATAGACCTTTGTCACTTGGCGGCCATCGGTTGATTCTCAGAAGAATAAAGAGCTTTGTTTTTCACGGCAAGCCTCGCCCAGACGCGAATTCAGTGCGACGGGTTTGCCAATTGACGTGCAAAACCAAATTAAGCGGTTTTTATTCTCCTGGCGGACTCAACCGTAGCCACCGAGTGACAAAGGTCTATTGCCAAAAACATGAAAACGTTCTTAAGACGTTCTTAGACGTTCTCAAAAAAAAGGAAAGTGTACGGCAGCCTTTTCCCGAAACTAGCCTGCGTAGCATTAGCGTTTCCGTACGCGTCGAGATTTTGTGTGTTGTTCGGTTTTTTGACCGCGCAGAAATTGTGACGTAAGCGACTGAAACGGAGGAGTTTCATGGACGGCTGTTTCAGCCTTATTCAGGCCTCATCAGCATGGCATAGCCGTCGGGCGCCGAACGACCCGAAGACCGTGTTATGCCATTTGGCACATTTACTGCAGAGGCGGGCCGTGCAAAAGCACCACCGCTATCCATGTAGTGTAACTGTCGTCGGGATTGTACCCGCCAGTTTTCAGATGGTTTATTATACTCCAAGTGTCAGTCAAAGCTTTAATAAACGCCGAGTTATGGAGGGGGAACTTCCCCGCCCCTGCCGGCCCCGGTCTAGATAGGGTTAGCTCCAGACTGTCACTGAGACAACCATGAGATGTATTCCATAATGGGGTTATTTTCAACTGGCAACAATAATTAAAAAGTTAAATCCGTTTGTAGAAAAAAGATGGAATCAGGGCGCCAGAAATAACTATAAAGAGCTAAGCAAGTCGCCGGTGCTTGATGTACAATAGTTAAATCTAGTTGGTCAGGTAATTAACTAATTAATAAATCAATTAATAAAATTGTAGACTGAGTCAGTCTGATAAAATTGATCAACAAACGAATCGTTTCGGTTTAAAATCTACTGGGAAAAACATTACCCACTTCAAACTGAATTTGAAGACCGGAAATTAAACTAGCTTTTCCTTTCGCAACGCTGATAAACTAATCACTTTTGTTTTCGGAAGGGCAAGGGAGGCCGGTCAACATTTCGGGAAGCCAACAGCAGTTCATAAATCTGGAGAATAAAATTCCTTTCCCTGAAATTTTCAGTGAGCAAAATCGACCGCATCAAAATTAAAAAAATCGTGGTTATTAAGAGCTCGAGGATAGCTTTCTTTTGCAGCACATCACTAATTATATATAATCAACCTCGTTCCTAGAGCTTTTTCTCCCAATTTTACAAGGGAAAAGCCGTGGGAATGAGGTTGATTTCTAATTAGAATATTTTTGTTGTTTTTACAGAGGAAGCAAATGCTGAGACCAGGACCGAGTTGTTCAAAACCCGATCAAGCTTATCCTGGGTCAAGGTGAACTTTGATTCGAGTATATTTACTAATCCTTAAGGATTTCTCCAAAAGATTTTTGCCCCTCAGTTTTGCCTTACTGACTTTTCTTCACCATCAGATTAAAATGAGTCTCAATTAAAACCATCCTTAATGAGTGAGTTCAGGAAAACCTCGGTTATTTTTTAATCGTGGATCAGAGCGTTAATGGGCTTTCGCACAACCTTGCCCTCGTGCTTATTCTGCCTTCCGGATGAAATCGCTCACTTGTCCGCTGTGAGTTCCTTCCCACGCAGTTTGTCAGACGCGTGCAGTTCCGTTGTAGACAAAGAGAACTCGGTGTTTTCCGGGAGTTTACAAAACACAAATCAAAAATAGCTTCCTATATTCTGTTTTGTCGACTCAGACAGTCCTGGAGCCTGGCAAACCGTTATAATGCCCACACGAGCTCCTACCCCGGTGAAAATCGTACGTTCTTCAGGCTTTTTAAAAAGGATAGTTACTTGTACTAAGAACAGTTTAATCTGTTCATTAGCTGAATTTTTGAGCCGTCGGAAAAATTTAGGGCAGAGAATCCTTACAACCGTTAACATGCTAATATTATCGCCTTATTTCCGCACTAACGGCATGAAACGACATGTTTTGGTCCCTTCGAAAACAAAGGAAATAATCATATCCTGTTAGGAATGTCTGAGGTGATTTTTCTCCAGAGATAAGTCTAGTTTTTCATAACATTTGAATCCAAATTTTCTGAGGTGGCCAAGAACAGATATTCACCGAAAAGTATCGTTGGGATTCCTGTGACCACCGCGCTGCTATGACAATCGGTTACGATATGATTGCCCGGCCTCCTGAGAAAATTTTTTTTTTTTTGAGTCTTTAATCTCTCTTATAGTTCTACCTTAAGTCTCGTTGTATTTTGTTAAATTTACATTGGTAATACCATGCACGGATGAGCACTTATCACGAAAAATAAAGCAGTTCATCAAAACAATTTAAAAGGCGTACGGCTCATGTCGAAATTCTCCACCTGTCTTTCCATAATCAGTTTTTTTCCTAAATTACGTTTTTATCCCGTTCTTACTCAGGACTAGTCATTCTAAAAACTTATTTTACCTGTATAATGACCACTGTTTAATTTATTCCAATCACGATATACGGGATAGAATTTTGATCATTTCATAGTTCGTGATGCGGTGACTTGTGTCTCCGCCAAAGGGCTTAGAAAATTATGACCGTACAAGACAGATTTTGCTACCGGTATTTTGTGAGCGGTCATTATTGAAAATCAGCTAAAATTTTAGAACTGGGCGGTACTATTTTGTCTACTTCTATTTAAAGGACGACTTTTTATTTTAGTTTGTGCACTAAAAACATTCTCAAAAAAAATATTCTTCTTTTTCAGTATTCTCAGCTTGCTTTTTCCTGTCGATTTATTCTTGGCTGCGGGGCATGCTGATTTAGTAACTAACTGCTAATAAAGGGAAGAACATTATAGAAGGCGTGATATTGTATTTTGGATCAAAATATGGCATATTTTGAACTGACTTCCTATATTACTATAACAACAGAAAGAGTGATCGTCACGATTTGAGCCACTCACGCCATATAGGCAGGAAGCACCCTTGATTAATTTCTGCTGGCCATTTATCCTTGTGGTGGATATTCTTTTAATTACTCGTTATAATTAGATTTAGAATTTTCGGCACTATGAAGACGAACAACATTTATCTTTTGTTCGACTTGCCTGTCATTGAACGTCACCAAACAAATGACCACAAAACAATATTTGTTTCAAAGGAGTTTAGCTTATCTGTTTGGTCGGGCAGGGCAACATTCATACGAGGCGAGCTTTTTGTACATGTCTCTGTCACAGTTTATCAAACCACTTCATTCATTAGTTCAGTACTTATTCATTTAGTTCTTAAAATTTGGGTTATCACATCTACCGATACGATCCGAAAAGGATTCCGAGCTGAGCAGGAAATTTTTTGCCTGACCTACGAAGACACGTCACGCTACGTCACGCACTCCAAAACACTCCAATCAGATTGCTCGTAGTTCCAGTCCATTGTGGTGAAGCGCGGTAGCCTTGAACTAAACAGGACAAGAACGATTCGGTGATGTGACACACTCGGTCATGAAGTTTGGAATAGTCAGATTTATTCTGGCAATTATCGGTCTCATAGTGATTATTCAAGTTCTGACTACTCTTCATTTCTCATCCACACACTGGCCAGACGAGCACCCGGTCATTGGAAACCGCCATGTTCGTGGAGGACATGGAAAAACACGCACACACGTGGAAAAAGCGCAGGTACAGTGATTAGGTAAAAAAAATTATGTATTTTTCTAGATCCTTCTTTCAGTTCAGGAAAAATCTCACTGTTCTCGGGTAGGAGTCATGAATCAAATGGCTGTGGTTTCATGAAATAACTCGGTTGGCGTTTTGTTCGTCAACAGGGCTCGCAATATTTCCCTCAATTCAGCTGAGCAATATAATATCGATCGTATCTGCGTTTGTGCGCAAAATTTTACCGGTTTGTTTTTTTAGCGGTGTTTTTATTTTACAAAATTAGTTGACCCCTGGCAAACAGCTTTTTGCCCGTTACAAATCATAAAATTATTTCTCCGACCATTTTTTCTCCATGGGATTTTTATTGTGAAGCAGCTAGTTCAGTTTGTGAATAATTTAATGCTTTCTAGCTGGTACCTAGTTTGTATGGTGAGTGTAATGGCAAAGCCTTTATGACCTCTGACGCTCTTTGCTATAATAATCTAAGCTTAAGAAAAGCATCGATCGTGCTTTCCGATCGAATAGAGAACGTTATTCTAAGGGCCTCTTGTTATAAAGACGTCTGTGAGGTCATCTGGTATATGGAACAACGCTATTAACAGTTCATTTTAGACAATACTAACAAGCTTCAAGGCCAAATACTTTTAATGATGTTCTCTCATATAAAGCGCGGGAGTTATTAAGTAACCTGAAAGCGGAAACGCAAAAGTGGCCAAGGCAGGAAGAGGTGTAATCGATAGATTGATAGAAAATGTATTTTTGATCGCCCAAACATATAAGCTACATGTAGCTTAGTTCATTGTAGTTAATTGTTGCCCCTAAGCTAAGAACAAACGCTCGTGTGTTTAAATGTATAAATGAGCTTACTTATACATGCTTTACAGACTTAAGAGCTTGAATTAAAGTGTCCGCGAATCACCGAGAATTATGGAAAATGTCATAATCTGCTTGTATCTTTGAAACATAATTAGAACAAAGCACAGCCTTGTAAAATACTTTTTAATACGCAAAGTTTACAGACTGTGTTTATTTAACACGTCAGCTGAAAATATTCATCCTTTATTTTCCGTTCACAAACTGCACATGATTGTGAGTAAAGACCTTGTTAGTGGTTTAAGTATTGTGCCATAAGAGGCTGACTTTGTCTAAGATAAAACTTGTTGATCATCATTATCATTAAATCCTCATCATGAATTCCCCCATTATCTCATCCAGGACCAAAGTTAGAAATGAGATGTCCACTTTTTAGAGGCCCTGCCAGGGGGGAGGGGGTCCTTTGTCTCTGGCCTCCATTTCAAAAAAAGTCATGTGTTGTCCTGTTATGTTACTTGATGTCGTTGCCAGAAATTCAAGACAAGAGCACAGCTAGAGTCTTATACAAGACAATAGAGAAAGGTTCAATCACTCTCATGGCCTTACATGTACCACATCTGTTTAAATTTAGAGGCAATTTCTTTATTTCAATCTTTGCTGTAAGGAGTTGTCCCCCTCCATCTACATGTGGACCGGTCTTAGTTGACACATTTGTTGTTTCTTCAGTAAAGGTTGTCTTTTGTTTCTGTTACATTTCATGTGTTGTCGCTACTTTTTGCCTATAATAGGTCACTTCTTAAAATTTACCCTGACACTGAGCCTTGCACTTTTTCACTGTTTGAGAACATTTGCAATAAAATAATTCTTTCTAATGTTTTTATGTTTTCAGAGGTTATAAGTTTATTAAATATGTACTAAACACCTAGCCCCAATTGTTCAAAGAGCAAATAACTCTATATCCACTGGCTAAGCTGTTGTGGTCTCCCTGTCTATACTCCACTTGTTTTTTTTTCCCTGTGTCTGTAGGTAAAGCAAAGTAAAATGATACAACAAATTGCTATCCAGCAGATAACATGTACTCCGACCAATGCATTTTATCGGCTGGATTACGTTATCCACTCTTTGAACAACTGGGGCCTGGTATGAAGGATCTTATTGTTCATAACAAACAATGTATAGTTATACTTAAACATTCTCTCAATCTGGTTCTTTGACTTAAGGTCGGTCAATACAGTATTAACAATTTTGACAAAAGCATATAAATTTAGTTACCTTAAAATTGCACTCAATGTGTACATGCCAACATGCACAAATTCACACTCTGACATAAGAAAAGCAATAGTTATTATTATTGAATTTTGTATTGATTGTTGTGACTGACATTAGTGTTTGATTTGCTTGCTTCAAGCTTCTAAATTTCTTGTACAGTTATATCATCTGACATATTGAGAGATGTATGTTTTAGTCAGTGGGATATTTAAATGTGGTCTTGCACATGGAGAGAGGACTCGAACCTATGACCTTCCGATTACTATAGTTTAAGTGAGAATGGTGTATTATTCAAAGTGACACAGGCATACTTGGAAAAAGGAAATCCGAGTGCCCCTATCAGGAGTCGGACCTAAGACCTTCCAATTACTAGTGTGTGGTCAAGTGGTCAAGATACAACATCACATTTCTTCAAGACATCAGACATAATTATTGTAAATGTAGAACAGTTCAATCGGAGCGGTGATTCAGTCGCACCTAAATTAGGCTTTCTTGTTGCATTTGTGCGTCCACATCATACATGTATTTTTTAGGTGCACTGAGAAGAATCCAGATCCCTATATGTATCCTGCTGGTAGCCCACTTTTAGGTGCTGCACATGTTTTTAAGTATTGATGTTGGTTGTGAGGGGCCATGGTACATGGCAATTATCTCCTTTTCCTGTCACTTGGTAACTGCATTAACTGTGCCTGCTCATCAACATAAAAGTGGGCAATATTGTAACAACACTTAAGTTTAATGATGTTATAATATTATTAGTTATTGTCCACCTTTTAAAAGTTGAAGCCACTTCTTCTAAACCATTTCAGTTCAAACATAATATTATATAGATGATGTTGGAGCTCTAATGTATGCAAAAGTCATTATTTCATGTTATTGTAGAACTCCAAAATGCCCAAGGTCACAATATTGATTCAAATTTTATCACATCCACATTGTACCATATTTTTCAAATTTACTAAATGTTTCCTGTCATTTTTAAAATTCCAGATATTAGGCCTTCAAGACAGAAGCTTAAAAAAGATGTATCAATTTAAATGACAGTTGTGTTCCTGAACACAAGCCGATCTAATTGGAATTTTATTTTAGATTTCCAGATGTGATAAAAACGAGATCTAAATTTGTGTCTTTCTAGAGTTCAAATTGAAACGAACTCTGATGATATTGAAGGAGTTCAAATGTAAGCTGCCTGAGTTGCGTGTACTTCACTGCCTTGATATTACTACTGACAACTGTTGCTTTGATCTCTATTTGGTTATCACAAACCGACCAATATTTAGTTAAAAATTCAACCACAAATATTTCTAGTCATTTTTTATGTGCCCTACTGTAAATTCTCATTTTCCACATATTTGTAACTACAATGTGAATGATTCTTCACTCGATCAGAGTATGTCCTATTGTGGTCAAGTTGCTTGATTGTTTTATTCTCTTAAACAAATTTATTTTAAGTTTGTTATTTATTTATAACCAAATATATTTAGAGAGCTATTTTCAGCCAGTGCAGCGTAGCTGGCTTAAGTGGATGCTAGTCCCTTTACATGTTACCCCCACCCTCTCCTCGCAGACCACCATCACCGGTTACATATACAGTAGATCCAGAATGAACCCTCTCCTACTGACTCCCTCTGAATCAAGCCCTGGCCCAGGGGATCCAGAATCATCCCAGCCCCACCCCCTCTCCTCCTCCCCCCTGGCTCAAATTCTGGTCCAGTGGATCCAGAATCCATCTGCACCCACCCCACTCCCCTAGTAACTCCAACCCTGGTCCATTGGTCTGGAATCCACATCCCCACCCCTACCTCACTGGTTTTGTTTATCCTTTAACCTCTAATATCAAAGAACAAATTCTCCTAAGCCATTTGGTTAATGGCAAAATAAAATAAACGAATAAACGAAACGAATATCTTGTTCCCATACCTTTCTTATAAAAGTACTGGGGAGAAGTTATTAAAATATCAAGAAAATTCACCTTGGGTGATCATATCCTTACTTCTCATGACCTCAGGGGTTGTATAAGCATTGATATTACTAAGAGAAATTGTATCCTAATCACTGGTAGGGCTTAAAGGGTTCACTTTCCACCCTAACTGCCCCCAAAGAAGTTACACCACTGGTTGATCTAGCATTTAATATTATGCATATAGTATACACATTAATGACACAACAATCTGTTTTTTCCCTCCCAAGAAAAACATACGGTATTAAGGATGGTGCCTACTAATACCGAAGTATTTTTGTGCGGCTTATGACTATGCGGGAAAAACAGATCTTAGCAAGGCCTCTTGGAATCCAAAAAGAAAATTGGGGGTAACCACATATTTTTCAGAGATAATTAAGCAATAATATCTCTAAAAAGCGCCAAAATATAAAGCAATGTATGGGATTTTTTCCTAAATTGAAGTTTAATTATCTCTGAAAAATGCATGGTTACCCCTAATTTTCCTTTGAGATACCAAAAGCACTTGCTAAGTTCTGCTTTCTACGTATAGTTTTAAACCGCGCAAAATCATCCCTGTATTAGTAGGCACCACTCATAGGAAACCCTAGTATCTCAAGATGCGCAGAACGTATGCGCAGTAACAAATAGTAGGCACCGTCCTTAAGTAAATTTTTTTGTCTCTCTTTGTCCATTAGGCTCCAAGGCAAGATAGGAATGATTCAATGCACGAGGGAGAATCTGAAAAGGGTCCTCAACTACCAGGATTAGAAGCACCATTTGTGCCACCATGCCAAGTAAAACATAAAGATGCTCTTTCAGCCCTGCGGCGGGTGAAATCAGAGACCTGCAAAAGACTTATTTACAAGACAGCTTGCCTGTCAGAAGCAAAGAAACTGTATAATCTTGATATAAAAAGAACTTGTCCTGTTCCACGGGAAAAAGGGAGTCCTGCGAAGTGGATTGATGTCGCTAATACACCATATGGGAATCCTATCAGGATCGCATTTGTTGTAACACTACATGGTAGAGCGTTTAGACAAGTCAGGAGATTGTTCAAAGCTCTCTATCATAACAACCATTACTTCTTCTTTCATATTGATTCTGTAAGTTTCTGTTCATTTGTAATTACCTTAAGGGAAAAAAATATTGTGGATCATTTACATGAATTTAACAAACAAAGCTGTAAGTAAGGCCTGGGGTTTGGGGTGTCCAACAGTTGAAAAAAATCCCTTTGGTGTCCTTCCATTTGCAGAGGCACAGTACGCGATGTGGTGCCTAGCATCTGAAGGCTGGCAGTTTGAAGCCTAGCCTTGGCCATTGCATTGTTTCATCAGACAAGAGACCTTACACCACATGGTCTCTCCTTCCACCCAGGTGTACATAAATGGTTACCAGTGACCTAATGCAGCCGGTAACCCTCAATGGATTATACTTCCAACCCTTTCCTGGATGTAAATGTGGGCCACTTGTGAGATTTTATCATACCTTACCTTCTTTTACTAAATTTCATTTGTGGGACAGGAAAAGGAGGATCTCTTGCCCCCAACTGCCCCACTGTCTTTTACCCCCAACCCCATTCACCCCTTCCTTTATGGCTTCTGCCTCAGTGTGTTTTCTCTGTCGCAAAATGTTATGTTTCAATCTTCCCCCATTTCTCCGGCTTACCACAATAAGCAAATTTTATCCCCCTCTCTCTTCTCTCCCCCATTCCTTCCTATCCCCTGCCCCTTTTCCCTCTCCCTTCACCACTGGCTTCAGTGATTAGTAGCCTGTGAACAGGCTCCCAAGTGGGGTATGGGGTGAAGACAAAAATCGAGCTTGGAGAGGGGGACAGGGGGAGAAAGGGAGGGAGCCTGTGGACATTCTTTTGATGCCACCGTTCCACCCCCTTGTTATTAACCTGCGAGTAATATGTCAACAAGGTAATTTTATGCCAATCATTCCGCTTGAGTGAGTCGGAATATCAGTAATATTTGGCAATGACATTATTCATTGGGGAAATCCAGCGAGAAGGAAAGCACATAAATTTGTAGATTCTGCAAAAACTTCTTTAGACGTGACGAAATTCTTAAATGCAAAAAAGTGTCGATAGTTTCCTTTTTCAACTCTTTAAGAACAAGAAATTGCCTGTTACTCCTGGGCAACAAACTCCAAAAGAATCGCCGACTGATGAATCATCTTCAGCGAAGAAGTGAAGACTCTTCGTCCCCAGCGTCGATTGCAAACACTTTAAGGCCTAAGTTAGATAGCTCCTTAACATTGTCCTTTATTATTAACACCAACAGCGTGACAATTACAAGCTAGATCACTCAAAGTTCCACATTTCTTTTAACATCCAAGGAAGTAACCGGAAGATCAAACTCTTGTCAAAACCAGTTGGTAAACATTCCAAGGACATCTTCCTTTTTATCAACAGAATGTATCTAAAAATCTTCAGCTCTTTTATAAGCCCAACGATCTGAGGAAAAGATTCATTCGATTTCAGCCTCTCCAACCTGCAAGCCGAAAAAGCTTCACAATTTATGCAAATGTACACCACACGACATTCAAATGATTCAATGTGTCAATATTCTTTGCAAAGCTGTCAACAATCAGAGCGTGATACCAGAATCTAGTATCACAAGACGGCGGCATTCAAACAATGTTCACAGGCTCCCTTTCTTTCTTTCTCGCCCCCATACCGCGCTCCGCTCGCCCGGCACGCCGATTTTTCTTTTCACCCTATACCCCACTTGGGAGCCTGCTCACAGACTAGTGATTGGGGACAGCCCCAAACAGAGCCCTGATGTGTGATGTCACAAATAATTATTCAAATTTGTGAAATTAAGGGATTCGATAAGATGTTCAGAAAGAACATGATGAAAAATGCCTGCTTGCCAAAACTCAGCTTGTTATTGGAATTTGGGGATAAAATATTGGCACTGTCATGTTCTGATAGCTCTAATACAATCACCATTCTAATTTTGGCTCATTTCTAAAATTGTCTTCGTTGGGAGTCACCAGAGCATAAAGTGCCAATATTTCGTCCCAAAAAATTTTGTACTCAGATGATGTTTGGCGAGCGGCTTTCGTCATCATACTCTTTTGGAATGTCTCATGTAAGACTAATCCCAAATATTCCAAATATAGTTTTTGAGATTCATCAGTAAGGACTTAATAATGTTTCCATAAGAAAAATTAAAAGTAATACTGTTCAACGTTTCTTCTTATAAAATGCTTTAACAAGCAACTGACCATCCGATCTCTTAAATGTTTCCATGACTGGTAATATCATGTTGGATATGCTCAGGTTAGAAGTTCACATGATTATTCCATAATGACAGCTAGAACATTAGCCAGGCATGGCTTGAACCCTTTACATATTATTTGCATGCATGTTGTTCCAGAAAATACCCCCCCCCCCCCCCACTTGCCCTGCCAACCCCTGTGCCTCGGAACGTTTTTTGTCCTTTTTTGTTCAACCTCCCACCACTCTGGAAAATCCTGTTAAGCATCATGCCGTCCTTTTATTAAAATTTTTGGGTTTGAGCCCTCCCCCACCTTCCCCTCAGAATAACCAACGATTAAGATTCCACTGGCCCAGGTTGGTAAATTGGGTTATTGCTGGAACTGCTCACTCGTATAGGAGCTTGAAGAAAATCACATCGGTAGTAGGGGAGGTACATGTGCGTTATTATCCAGTTCATGGGTTGGGTGGGTGGGGTGAAATCAGCAATGGACCAGACCTTTCAGAGTTACCCCTCCCCCCCCCCCCCCCCCCTCAGCAGTATCTCAAAGATCTCAAAGATTGGAAGTGACTGTAGACTTTTCTAATGCTAGTACCCCCTGTTGTAGAATTACCAGTTTCAGTGGGGTTGCTATATTCTGACGAGCTCAAAGCCAACAAATGAAATCCATGTTAATTATCCAGTGACTTATTGTACCACCATATCCTCTGGTCTTTTGCAGAGGTCAGATTATCTTCGCAGAGAAGTTCTGAAGATGATACGTAGTTTTCCAAATGCAGCAGTAGCACCTTGGAGTATGGCGACCATTTGGGGTGGAGCCAGCCTGCTAAAAATGTTACTCAGGTGTATGGAAGATTTGATGGCCAAGAAAGATTGGAAATGGGACTTCTTTATCAATTTGAGTGAATCTGACTATCCCATCAAGTAAGAGAAAATAAGACATCTATGTGTACTTGTCAAGATATATTTGATCACACTTGATTTTTCATTGGGCATACAGAGTAGGCAAATTTTGTTCTGCTACAGTAAATGTCCAATGACCACCAACTGTGATTTTTGTACTTAAAAAGTAAAAAGGATAAATAATTATGTATTTTTTCCCAATCTGTTAAACCAAGATGTTAAGCTCCAGTACTTGAACATGTATAGCTGTCATAAGCAGCCGCAACCTGTAACACCTGTTTACGGCTAAGTTTACTTGATGTTACAGGTCATGTTTAGTCCCTAAAATGGTTATTTTAATAAGTATACACACCAAGCAAAGCACATCAAAAATCAGAAAGAACAGCCTGCGAATACAGCTTTCTTCAATATTGCTCCTGGCCCCCGAGGGGTATTTCAAAATGCCCCTCGGGGCCCACGAACAATGAGAGGCAGCTTTACTTGCAGGCTAGTTCCAGAGTATAGGGAAATACATTTCTGAAGGTCTAATTTTAAACATTTTCTGGGCATGCATGCCCAAGACCGTCCAAGAAACGTAAGCCCACTTCAGGCCTTCATTCAATGGCCATTGACCATGTATTGGGGTGTTATGGGTGAAAACGTACAAGTCACACCTGCTTTAAAACATTTGTGATGGCCCTGGTATGTATCTGTACCAGAGAGAATTGACCTACACTCTTCCTTCAGGGAGAAACAATGGCATTATTACAATAGTTGGTTCTTGATGTCAAGGTTTCCTTATGCAATTTAAAGTATCTGGTTAGTAATTATCTTTCAAACTAACCATGTGATGTTGCTTTTTTCAGGCATAATTCTGAACTGGCTGAATTTCTTAGAGCTCGTCGCGATTATAACTTCTTAAAACCGCATGGAAGAGAGCTGACAAGGTTTGTGTCCTATCACTTTTAATTACTGGTTGAAAACTGGTACCAATCTTTGTAGGGTATAGAACCATGGGTTAGTATTGTTTTTTACCTTTAGTTTACATTGTTACCTACAGTCCTGGCCAATATTTTCTGGGCCGGGACAAATACAAAAATAGTGTTTGCAGTGTACATTTGTGTTTTGGATTTCTATAACCAGTCGCTATAACGCTTGGTGGTGCTGTCGTTGCAAATTTCTGGAATCCCCCCCTCTGAAATTTTTGACCAAGATTGAAGTAAACAACAATGTTGGCATTTTGTATCAGTAAGTTGAAGTGTAATTTTGTCTTGTGCAACAGTGTTAGCTCATCGTTTGTTTTATACATTATCTTGTTTGCTGTGCTTTCAAATTTTGTACAGAGAGAAAGAAAGTTAATGTCAACATTATTTTGTCTCACTGTTTGTTTTTCTCTAGGTTTATCAAAAAACAGGGGTTGGACAGAACATTTTTAGAGTGCGACGAACACATGTGGCGGCTTGGTGATAGACAACTCCCCCCTGAAATTGACATTGATGGAGGAAGTGACTGGATTGGATTAAACAGGAAGTTCTGTCATTTTCTAGTGATGTCAAAGGATCCCCTTGTAGCATCACTTAGATACATGTATGGCTACTCTTTGCTTCCTGCAGAGGTAAAATAGAGATTCAATAGCTGATTTGTAAATTTGGATTTTAAGTGATGATACATTCCAGGCATGTCTCCTACTTGTCTGGTCTGTTGTGGGATCACCCTTGCTGCCCCTTTCCTTTGTCATATGTGGGTTGAGTTTGTTGTTGGTTTTCGTCACTGCTCCGAGGGTTTTTCTCCAGGTACTCCAGTTTTCCTCCCTCCGCAAAAATCAACATTTCCACCCCGAAGAGCCACCCCGTGGAATCCATTAAAATTCCCATCCCCCACCAACAACCCATCCTACCCAGCTGTCGTTAACTACTGAGATGAGTTCCAGTCAGGAAATGAGGCAAGCCAAACCACCACACCATTCTCCTAACACAATTACATTATCCACCATTTTGTTATAGTGCTTGACAAAGATTATTTTCCCTTGGAATGAAAATTTCTGTGGCAGGGAAAAATGTAACCCTTATTCATCAAATTGTACCTTAATATCTTGTGGTTTTCTTTTGCAGTCCTTCTTTCATACGGTGTTGAGAAATGGCCCGTTTTGTGAGACCTTTATCCGCACTAATCTGCGTCTGACCAACTGGAAGCGTAAGATGGGCTGTCGCTGCCAATACAAGCACATTGTCGACTGGTGTGGGTGTTCGCCTAATGACTTTAAACCTGAGGATTTGCCCAGACTAAAGGTGAAAATAAGATTAATGCCACTTTATAGGGAAAATATAATTATCACCATCTAGTGTAACTGGCCATTTTTATTATCATCTTTCAGTGGTGGCGGTGTTCTCGTTTTTATTGTTGTGATACTAATAAAAAAACAATTCATCATTTTAAAGAGCAACTGAAATGGGCTATCAAATAACCATTCAAATTTTCAGTGGAAGCCCATTAATAGTGCTTGCTCTTCTCAACCCGATAAGTACTTAGGCATAGTTCATGGAAATGTTGCACCATGATCGGTTTGAATTTTACGACAAACTCTGTGCCGGTTGTTATGTAATGTTTAAAACACGAGCAGCAGTGTTTTATCGGGATTTAAAACCACGAGGCGAAGCCGAGTGGTAAAACACGTGCTGCGAGTTTTTTGGACGGCTTCAAAAACATTCCTGGAAAAGCGTGTGTCAAGAGAGTTCATAACAATTTTGCTTTTGTGAACATTGGAAATTAGCATATGATAAAAACATTAAACACCGCATAAAAATAAGGAAGAGGTTTTATTGGGTTTTAAAACTACAGAACGTGATGTTTTATCAACCGTTTGATAGGTCAATGGGCTTATGAATTTGTTAATGAGTTTTTGAAGTCAATGGTAATTTATTTTTTCCAACCAAGCTACCCACCTTTTCTTTACCTTTTCTTTTTTTTCTTCCTTTCCTTTTGTTTTTTTTGTTTTTTTTTTTTTTTCTTCTTTAAAAAAAAATTTAATCGGAAATTTCAATCAGTACCCTTCTATGGTTTATCCAATAGTTCTAGGAAGCCTATAGTTAATAAGCCCCCGGCTTCTATATAGGCTTCCTAGCCTTTAACACATTTAATATTGTAAATAGTCAAGTATGAATATTGTAATAGTAAGAATATTGTGTGTCGTCTATAATGTATTTATGTTGTATTTTTTTGTTAATGGCAAATAAATTGAATTGAATTGAATTGACACATATATGTGATGTGCTTCATGTTAGTGATATCGATGTGTATGTTACAACATCTTTTGAAATCTTGTTTTGTTAGAGCAAAAATCCAAACTACTTTGCACGGAAGTTTGAGGCCATTGTCAACCAAGAGGTTATTAATCAGTTGGACTCCTGGCTTTACGACCCCTACCCTGCTGACATGCAAGGCCTCAACTATTACTGGGAGAACATTTTCCACCACGAAGACTCTATTTCAAAAGCAAGCGATGTCTTTAGAACTTTCTATCAGTCTTTCGTCAGGGTGGGGATGAAAAGCCTGAAGACACAAGGAAGCAATGGCCATAAGTGCCTCACTCTGGGGACTGGAAATATTAAGGAAGTGACAGTTCTTAATCAACATGATCAATTTTCCGGCGTGCTAGCATTGTATGACATTGAATTACCAACAGGCAATGGGGACAGGCAATTTGTTACCATGGAAACGTGGTTGGCTCCTTTGAGTCACGAGGAGCTGTTAAATTTGAACATGAGCAATGGACCACAGCGACTGGTTGGATTAGAGGTACTTATTTGTAACAAAAAGATTTCATTATTTTTAAGAAAAAATTTACCTTGCACTTTGAATTCTTGTCAGCGGCCACGCTCATTACCAGCATATTGTCGGTTTTAAATGACAAACATAAGTCACCGCTCTGTATACAGCCCGTGAAATCAATGGAAGCCAATGGTAATTTGCCAAGCGCTGGTAATCGCGTAGAATTAGAACTAGGGAGGAGGCGTGTTTTATCGGGTTTTAAACCCGATAAAACACGTGCTGCGATTTTTTTGAACGGCTTCAAAAACATTCCTGGAAAAGCGTGTGTCAATAGAGTTCATAACAGTTATGCTTTTGTGAACGTTGGAAATTATCATAGAAGAAAAACACCGCATACTAATGAGGAGTGTTTTATCAGCTGATAAAACACCGCATACTGATAAGGAGGCGGTTTATCGATAAAAAAGTCACTGCACGTGATGTATGATCGATCATTTAAAAGGTCATTGGGAATATGAATTATTAATGAGTTTTTGAACAAATTATTCAAATTGATGTCTTCAGATAACTTCATTATGGTATATGGCTTTTCCAAATTTCAATTACATTGGTTCATTTTGGAACACAACAGTGATTGGCCCGAAATTTATGCCCGCATTGAATTCAACCACGAGCTGTGCAGTGGTCTTCCAAATAGAAGACCATGTTTTACAGAGGAAAGACCGCCGCAGCAGAATGCACAACTTATGTTGTTGCAAAGACAAAGGATGAAGAAAAATCAAGTGACAAAATTTCCTCCCTGCAGTTTGTATGCAACACTGCAATCATGATTATTTCCGTCATGTTAGTCAACCTCGGGCTCCTTTTCCCATTAAGTATTTAGCTAAGCGCAGCTGGTGATAATTTGATAACTTTTGCTTTGCCCTTTCGTTAAATGTAATATTATTTTGCTTTCCCCTTTAGCTCTGATTTAACTCATTGCCGTTTCCGTGTTTTAGGTAGGGACCATTTGGGACCAAAAGGAGAGGGTCTTCCGTAACTTGGCTCACTTGATGGGTCCCTGGGATGACCCGGTCTTGGTTCATCGCTGGGTACACGGCAAGGAGTTTGAGGTTAAAATCATGTGGGTGGACCCCATTAATGTCGTGACAGGAGTTTACGAAATGAAAGTCATCGAAAATTGGGTGGTATCTTTTCACAAACCCACCTTCAAGAAACCAATGCGGCCTGGAAAATGGACGATTAAAATGATCTTCTCGCATAACGGAGAAGACATGGTGATTGGACAAGTCAGTTTCCTCGTCATACCAATGTCGTTTTCTAAACAAAAGCCAATCAGCTTTCAGGACGCCATGGCTGCAAACAGTGGTCCCCCTGGGGGCATCTACAACTCGAATGACTTCTTAATTGAGTTTGATCGCGAGGCGAACAACACTGAGGCTCTCGCGAAAAAGGCGGCAGAAAATTCCAGAAAGGCGGGTCCTGAACTGGACGACTGGATAGACAGCGAAGTGGATTATTTTTGGACTGCGGAGTCATCTTGCACAATCAGCGGGAAAATTCCAGGGTGTGAACACATTCCACTTTGTGAATCGACAATATGGAGTTCAAGGTCACCCGACCCCAAGTCAGAATTAGGCAAAGTTAAACCCAATGGCAGACTACGGTAGTGGCTGAGTTTGTCTTAGGCGTTTTGGAATTTTTAAAATTATTCTTGAAATTTTCAACAGATACATTGGTGTTACTCTGTAAATACAGATGAACGTGTCAAAAAGCAAGTGCTGGAGCGAGTTGCGTAAACTTAACTCGGGTGTAACTGCTAACGTTGGGCGTTCACTTGAAGTCCCAATAATGTCAAGCATCTATAAAAATTATTCCACGAACGCGCGTTGGACTTGAGATGATAGATTTTTAGAAATGATGATTTTTAGAGATGATAGAATTTTTATTATCCAGTGATCACGTTTTTAACAACATCTCCTTACATTATTACTGCTTGATCAAACATGTGGGTCTTGATAATTAAGGAAGTGATCACCAAAAGACAACATCTCTTGATTTTGAAATAAATTCTCCCAATTAGTGTCGTGAGAAATGTATGGATAACAGAAAGGAGAGTATGTATTTTGATACTGGGCATTTACATAACATAACATATTTTATTGACTTTCCCCGAGAGGCTTTTCAAAGAGAATGAACTAATCTAAAGGTTTAAGATGGTGATTTTGTCAGGAATGGGGGATTGAAGTAAGTAGTTACATGCGGCGTTAGGTTTCATGCAATTTATAGCGAAGAATGACTGGCGGTTGTATTCCTAAGCAGTGGTGGTTTATTTATTACGTGTACGGGATGAAAACAGAATTCGTATTAATGTTTGTAAGCTATATCTACGTTATTGGTTTTTCAATAGATTGCAGATTACAACTTTTAAAGAAATTCCATTTCATACATGTACAGTTAATTTAAAACTATAGTTTTGAGAAATATTTGTTCTATAAATGGATTTTGTTCGTCAAAACACAAATTAAGATTGTTATTTAGATACATAGGTACACCATGGGGGAAATATAGCGAGAGGAAAGCCTTTTTAACCTTTTCAATAGTTAGCAGCAGCGTTGGCGTCGTAAATACAAAACAAACTATTGCGGGTTTTTATTATGCTATCCTGTAGATATCTAACAATTATTCCACTCGCGCGCGTTGAATAGGAGATGATAGAAAGCCAATGAGGCGCGTAGCGCCGAGTTGGCTATAATCATCTTATATCCAACAAGCGCGAGTGGAACAATTGTTTTATTAGAAACAACCAATAAATATTGCTAGATCTTGCTGATCTCGCTTTGCAAGAACAACCAGAAAACAATTTAATGGTCGCTATTTCTCGGGCATGGTATAATGGCTCATATGATGATTTACCATGACCGCTAAGCCAGTCAAAACTCTGAAATTGCATTATCCAATGATCACGTTTTTAATAAATATGTGATATTTATTCCCCTCTCTTGGTCGTTTCAAAGTTTGTGGACTTAGTATATATTATGTCTCTCTTCTCCTCAAATTAGCATTCTTATGATTTTACCACTTTAATCTTGGTGCAGCTGACCAAGAATGAGCAAACCACTCCTAAGAAAACTGAGCTGAACATTGATACACGGACATCAAGGATTATTGTGAAGACAAAACATGGCCAAGCGCGGGATCTGGCCACCAACTATTTAACACCTTACCGTGTCGAAACGTCTGATTCAGAAACCGTTTAACTGTTACAATATCGCTATGGCAAATAAACCAGAAGCATATCTAGGTGATATCAGATTTAATTGAGGGGCTGGCTATGAAACCTTGCCATCTATAATTAAAGATTAATGAAACTAGCACTTTTCAGGCCTCTTACTTTAATCGTATTGTTAAGATCCGGAACTATATCTGTAAATTCTCACCCCCTACCAGTTTTTCAACTACTGCTTCCTTCCGCAACTTTGTTACTGAGCACATGTTTCACCTTTTGCAGAATCACTTTGACATATTCTATCCCTGTACCTGGTCAATTGTGCGATCCTGCCCCTGCCATCCCTAGTTTTTTTAGCGTCTTTTGGTTGATCGTGTTTTAATTATTATTTGTATCATGGGAGGTGCCTCGCATGGGTCCTCGCGTCCCGTTCGCATCTCCCCTTTTGACCTTATCACTTTAAATCACTTTGCACAGATATTTCATTTCTTTCTGGCTGTTTAATTTGCTGTATGTAACATGTGTAATGGTCAATAAAGCGGTTATAACAAAGACGCTGCAATTCATGTTGGAAAGGCCGCTATCGTGCGCAATAATAGGGACTTTAGGGAGCTTTAGCAACGACGACGATAACGGGAACGCCACAAAACAATAGGCTTAATGAGTAAAAACAATCGTTCAGCACGTGCGTTTTATGTTTTGGTAGATTTCTTTGCCGTTCTCGGCCAAACAAAAACGTGAAATGACCAAATTCAAGGTTTTTCGAAGAACGTGAATACACGACAGGGAATTGTTCATTATCCTTCGTTACTTGAACGCCGTTCCAATCAATTTATTCCCCGGATACTTCGCCCATATTCTACAAGTTGAACTAATTGGAATAATCGCGAAGTAATACACGTCACGCGAACTTATATTTTAAGTGACGTTTTCGTTGACGTTGCCGTCGTCGTTGCTTAAGGTCCCTAAAAAGAAACCACGACGGCAATGCCAACGAAAACGTCGCTAGAAAATATAAGTTCGCGTTACTTGTACTACTTCACGATTATTCCAATGCGTTCATTCCAATGATTATTCCAATGATTATTCCAATGCGTTCAACTTGTGAAACTTTTTAGGGTATTGAGTCGAAAAATATGGGAAGAAGTACAATGTTAGTCACCTGATTTGGTACCTCTTAAGGGCCGTTTAAACGGTTACAACATTTGCCCAACATTCGTTGAACGGATGTTGGGCAAATGTTGAATAATGAACGGAGTGTTCAAACAGTTTCAATGCCATTCAACATTTTCAAGAACAAAGGAAATGTTGAATCGATTCAACCAAGCACACTTTCAACAAGCTTTCAACATTTTTTACGCTTTCAACAATATTGAACGACCTGTTCAAACGCCCCGACGTTTGGTTCAACAACTGTGTTGAACGCATGTTGAAGCAAATGTTGAAACCGTTTAAACGAGCCCTTAGAGGTAAAACTGATTGTTCGGACCACGCCCACAAAACAAAGTCCTCCGCATATTCCCATTTTAAAACTCCTACCATACATTGTGAGCGGAGACAATATCTGACATAGTCACCTCAGTTCGATTTTTTCTTGACTTATGCTTACTGAATCGACATCTGGGATCGATATGCGGAATATCCTTGAGCGCGTTACTCGATCAAGACGAAATCAAACTCCCATGCGTGACTGGATGATAAGTCGTATTGGATATCTTCAGGCCTAGCCAAAGGCCAAAGGGAACCTCCACTCTTAAAGGAGATATCGTTTAAAATGCTCTAAATATATTAAAAGGAAGATATTTCGTAGAAAAAAAGTATTCTTCTCACCTCAAATATTTTTTTTTTCGGCGTCTAAAGAAGGCCCTCGCGGCCGGTTCAAACTTCCCGCGGTCGCCATCTTGATAGGCGCGCGAAGCAGTCTGGGCTTGTGACGAAACTTGGTTGCTCGGCTCGGCGATATCAACCATATGAGCAAAATGCCTCACTGCGATGCAGTTGATTGCAATATTCAAGCCAAAAACAAACAAAAAGATCCCAATATTCGGTTCCATGTTTTCCCAAAAGACGAAGAATTACGCCAGGCGTGGATTCATGCTATCGGGAGGACATCTCTACCGGCAAATCCGTGTTTATGCTCTAAACATTTCGAAGAACATTGCTTTAATGAGTCTTATCTGATGGAAGTGCGACTGCTTGGAACAAGCCGTATGTTGAATCCTCTTAAGACAGATGCTGTTCCGACCTTATTTTCTCACAGGCCTGCAGTTCCTGCAGTTCCTTTGGCCTAGCCTGCCATGCAGACGTTCTTAGTGGTTCGTCACGCGTTCCTGCCCCACGAACCTCTGCTGAAACGAACAGCCACTTCCGTTCGTCGACTGCAGACCAATTAGGAGCCGTTTCCCAACTTTGGGTAAGCTCGTGTTTGATATTAAAAATATTACCCGAGACAGGATGGCGGACTTAAATGTTGTTTTTGGTCATGTGTGCCAAACGTTTGGTATAAGGGAGTTGAATGCGTATCAAAGAGAAGTCATAGTGCAATTTGCGCAGACGAAACCTGATGTGTTCGTAAACCTTCCAACTGGTCATGGAAAGTCACTTATTTATCAAGCTCTATCGTTTGTTTACAATTTAATTCTTGAAGCTGTTGGTCACTGATTGTTGTTGTGGTTTCGCCGCTTGAAAATCTTATGAAAGACCAGGAAGACAAACTGGCAAATCTTGGAATTCTTGCCGCTTCTCTCAGTGAAATCACTGAAGAAAATGCAAAGGGTGTTGTGGAAGGAAAAATTTCAATCGTATATGCACGTCCGGAAGCGGGGTTGAAAAATATCTCCACGGTTGATGATTTTCATTGTTTCGAAGTATGTGATTGGCTTAACTTGTCATAATGAGTCAATGCTGATTGGTCTGTTCAGACAAAGGCAATTTGCCGACGAACGGAAGTGGCTGTTCGTTTCGGTTGAGAAAAGATAACATCGACCTAAGGGAGGTGACGTCATCGGGTTATTCTTCGGAGCAGCTACGAACCGAGATCCGATTATACCGGAAATTGACCCGCATTCACTCTCTTTCAGTAGTAATGGCGGACGACGTCGGAGAAATAAAGACTTCGAACGTTTGTTAGGATTCGTTATGGTAGAATACAGAGTTCTTTCTACTTTCGTTTCTCAGCGTCTGAACACTGACCTCAAGGATTTTACGTTCGATTTGTGGAAGAAACGTGGAACTATGAAAATAGTCAAGATTTGCTCAGGTAACATCGACCTACGGGAGGTTAACATCGACCTAAAGGAGGTTAACATCGGCCTACGGGAGGTTAACATCGACCTAAGGGAGGTACGTTTTATAGCACCACGTTTGTATCGTATGTGTTATACTGGCACAATCGTACACATGGAAAACTTACAATCTTGCAGGAGCTTTTCTAATCATTGACCTGAGTGTCATTTCATTTATTACCAACTCATAACATCCACCTACAGGAGGTTAACATCTACCTAAGGGAGGTACAGTGGCTCACAGTGTACATTTTATAACTTATGTATTATAAAAGTCAATTCATAGGCATAGAAGCTTACTCTCTAGCAGGGAAAATTGGGATCATAAGGAGCTTTTCTATCATTGACTTGAATTTCATAAATATTTTCATTTTTACCAACTCATAACATCCGCCTATAGGAGGTAAACATCTACCTAAGGGAGGTTATGGTATTATAATAAGGAAGGATGGACTTGAAGAAAGCTTACGAATCTTAAGGGGCTTTTGCATTTCTTGTACATGCCATTTTAGAATAAATTTATTTATAAATAATAATAATAATAATAATAATAATAATAATAATTATTATTATTATTATTATTATTATTATTATTATTATTATTATTTGAAAAGCCTTTTAATCTCACTAGAATGAGATTTTTATTTACACTCATAACGTGGAATACAGTGAAAGGCAATTGTTCTCTTGTTGTTGTTGTCGTTTTTTTCTTGGTTGACCCCATCAACCTGTAATTTCCACATTAAATTTTGCTAGAAGTGACTGTTTATGACTGTAGAAATGATAGATCATTTTTAAAAAATATAACCCTTAATATGTCAGAATTTATTTTAATTTAATTTGTGATCTGACTTACAAGAGGTTTGACTGTTTGACTGCTTCATTTTTTATTTGCCATTAACCAAAAAATACAACATAAATACATTAAAGATGATACACAATATTCCTACTAAACTATTTACAAGATGAAATGTGTTAAAGGCTAGGAAGCCTATATAGAAGCTGCCTGGGGCTTATTAACTATAGGCGTCCTGGAACTATAGGATAAACCATAGAAGTTAATGGCACTGAATGAAAATTCCAATTAATTTTTTTTTAAAAGAAGAAAAAAAAAAAGAAAAAAAAGAAAAAAAAAAAAGAAAAAGGTGTGTAGCTCAACAAAGAGTCAATTTAACTTAGAAAGAAGGAATTTTCCAAGTCTTTTGCCAAACTGATACTTTCACTGTTTTGAATTTCACGACTGAGCGAGTTGAAAAGCGTAGGACCTTGAAACCGAATTGAGAATTTTCGAAGATTAGTTCGACAATAAGGTATATAGAAGGTATAAGGTATATGTGGGAGCAGGGATGGCGCAGTGGTGAGAGCACTCGCCTCCCACCAATGTGGCCCGGGTTCGATTCCCGGTCTTGGCGTCATATGTGGGTTTAGTTTGTTGTTGGTTCTCGTCCCTGCTCCGAGGGTTTTTCTCCGGGTACTCCGGTTTTTCCTCCCTCCACAAAAACCAACATTTCCAAATTCCAATTCTACCTGGAAACAGTGGATGGAAGAGCCACCCCGTGGATTCCACTGAAATTCCTATTCTATCCTATTTATAGAAAAGGTTGAAATTTCTTGTATTATAAGGATGTATCTGGCTTGCAAGAGTAAACATATCGTGAAAATAATTTGGAAGTAAGCTTCTTTTAAAAAGATACATAAATTTACCTATTTGGTATAAAGAAATGTCAGAGAATTTTAAAATTCTCCTGTTCTTTAAAAAGAACACCAGTATGAGCATCAAAAGAAACTTTAGATATTATTCTGATTATCTTCTTTTGCAGAACAATAATCCGATTTAAATTAGACTGATATGTCGATCCCCACACAGAAACACAATTACCAATAAATTAAGTAAGGGTAAACTAGACTATAGTACAAGGAGCGTAAGGAGGTTTTGGGAAGGCAAAAACTAGACTTATAAATAATACCTATTGATTTTGATATTTCTCTAGAAACACTAAGAATGTGAGGCTTCCATGACAAATGCTCATTGAGGATAACACCTAAAAATACTGTCTCTTTCACACGTTCAATTGCATTGTTGTCAATTTGAATAGATATATCAAGTGTTTTCCTCCTTTGGGGTGGTCTAAAAACCATAAAATTTGATTTTTTAAAGTTAATGGACAGGTTGTTTGCTCGACACCATTAAGTTAATTTAAGCATTTCAGAATTCAAGATTCCAGGAAGCAAGTTAAAATCTTTGTGGGAGAAAAATATGTTTGTATCATCTGCAAAAAGAATAAAATCCACGACCTTTGACACGTTACACAGATCATTTAAATAGAGTAGAAAGAGTAGGGGACCTAGTATTAAGAACCCTGAGGGACCCCACACTTAATTTTGCAAGACTCCGAACTGACACCATTAAATTCCACATATTGTTGTCTATTGCTTAGATAGCTTTCGAACCCTCTAAGTGAAGTGCCACGAACACCATAATGCTCCAATTTTGAAATCAAAATGTTATGATCAACGGTGTCAAAGGCCTTGGACAAGTCTATAAAAATACCAACTGTGCATTCCTTATTGTCAATGGCGGAAGAGATTTTGTCATATAAACAAGTAAGAGCATAAGCGCTAGCCGTGGAGTGATGCTTGCGAAAACCATACTGATTGTCAGAGAGAATGTTATGATTATTAAGAAACCTTAAAAGACGATTGTACATTACCCTCTCATTGCTTACTACAGTACATTAACAATATTGGTTTTATTTTATTTCTTTTCAGAATGCAATACTTAAACTGCACAGACCGCTGAAGAAACAGCTACTTCAAAGACACCTATGACTCATTAATTCCACAAAAGACATTGTGTACTCAATTCATACGCATAGAAGCTTACTCTTCAGCAGGGAAACTTGGGATCATAAGGAGCTTTTTTATCATTGACTTGAATTTCATTTTATTTTTACCAAGTGATAACAATTCCACCTGCGTATACAGGAGGTAAACATCTACCTGAGGGAGGTCATGATGTTTATAGCACCATGCAAGTATGTATTATAATAGGGAAGAATTGACTTGAAGAAAGCTTATGAATTTTAAGGGGCTTTTGCACTTCATGCACAAGGCCCTCACAACCCTCTTGATTTAGGTAATTCACTTACTATCTCGAATTGTAGGCAAAAACTTAGAGATTACTTCCAATCAAATTGTGAATTCATGTCCTTTTGAACTCTCGTATACACGGCTTAGCTTAATTTAATATTTTATTTGTTATTTATTTAATTATTATTTATTATTATTATTATTATTATTATTATCACCACTATTATTAACATTAATATTTATCTATTTATTTATTTATTTATTTATTTGTAAACTGTAAAGTAATTGCACCATTTTGACCAATCTCCTGTATGAATTGTGCCATATAAGCCCCTGGCTTCGGCATCTCAATATCGATTTACAGGTATTACTTATTACCATGCACTCTCTTGTATTATCATTATGAATAAAGAGCATTATATATTATATTGTCTCGGTTGTTCAATAATTATTGTATTCAAACAGAAGAAAAAAAAAGAGAAAAGTTCAAACTCTCCAATGCCAAAGGTACAGTGTAAATTCAGTTCAATTTCTCTACCTCAGCCAAATTCAATTCCCTTCTTCCCAGGCATGGTACATGGTCAAATGCCATGTGGGAGGGGGGGGGGGGGGGGGGCAAGGCATTTATTTTTTGTTCAAATTTGACTTGTTCTCCTACTCATGACAAAGTTCCACCCATATTTAGAAGCATAGAGCTTACTTGATAACAAATGACATGTCATGAGCTTGAAACATGAAAATGAAAACATTTAGGGGTGGTCATTTGGATCTTTCGAAAAGCACACTCAAAGGTTCATGGCATGGCTCAATTTCATTTTGACCTTTACTTGAGGTACAGATTTGTTGACTTACAAAATAATAGCTCTTTATGTCATATCATTTTGACTCAATAGCCATAAAGGTTAGCAACCATAACCTGTCATTGAACATGGATATTTGAAAGATACATTTCGATATCAGGTGAAAGATTAAGTAGAAGAAAGACCCTCAGTTATTTTTTGGGATTTCTTTTCACAACTGCTTAAGGACGGTGCCTACTTATAGCGAAGTATTTTTGCACGGTTTATCACTATGCGGGAAAAGCAGATCTTGTTAGTGGGTATTGAAAGCCAAATTTAAGGAAATTGGGGGTAACCACGCATTTTTTAGAGATAACCAAGCAACAATATTATTCTAAAAAGCAGCAAAATACAAAGCAATATATGGTGCTTTTTTCCAAATTGAAGCTTTACTATCTCTGAAAAATGCATGATTTCCCCCCAATTTTCTTTTTGGATACCAAAATCACTTGCTAAGTTCTGCTTTCTCCACATAGTTTTAAAGTGCGCAAAAATATCCCTGTAATAGTAGGCACCACCCATAGGAAACCCGAGTATCTCCAGATGCACAGAACGTATGCGCAGTAATAATAGTAGGCACCGTCCTTAAGTTCTAGAAAGGACTAAGAATCTTTCTTCCAATTAAACATTACTTAAAAATGTTGGTCATTTTGTATCTTTGCACTCTAAGTGGTACATATATACCAATCTACACCATTTCCTGCCAAAGAGGAACAAAATTATGACCATTTGCATCCAATCCATCATTATATGGGAGATCCTCCGTCAATTAACCCTACAAACTTGAATATCAAATTTTACATAATTTTGCCACATGACGAGAGGTCAAGCTTGACAATAACAGTTCAACAACATCTGTTGTACACAATGTCTTTTGAGTAATTGATGAGTCATAGGTGTCTTTGAAGTAGCAGTTTCTTCAGCAGTCTGCACAGTTTAAGTATTGCATTCTGAAAAGAAATAAAATAAAAACCAATATTAATGTACTGTAGTAAGCAGTCAAACAGTCAAACCTCTTGTAAGTGATCACAAATTAAATTAAAATAAATTCTGACATATTAAGGGTTATATTTTTAAAAATGATCTATCATTTCAACAGTCATTAACAGTCACTTCTAGCAAAATTTAATGTGGAAATTACAGGTTGATGGAGTCAACCAAGAAAAAACGACAACAACAAGAAAACAATTACCTTTAATCATCATAACAGCTATTATGCTATTTTAATGCACCTTCATTTTTTCTATTTAAACCCATAACACCTCTCACAGCAAATCTTTATGGCTGTAAAATTGTTTCATTAGATGAATATAAATGGCCCAGCATAGGTCAGTGTGTTGCCAAAAAATAATATTGATAATAATATATTATATTCCATGTTATGAGTGTAAATAAAAAAAAGAGAAAACTCTCATTAATCTCATTCTAGTGAGATTAAAAGGCTTTTCAAATAATAATAATAATAATAATAATAATAATAATAATAATAATAATTTATTATTATTATTATTCTTTATAAATAAATTTATTCTAAAACGGCATGTACACGAAATGCAAAAGCCCCTTAAGATTCGTAAGCTTTCTTCAAGTCCATCCTTCCTTATTATAATACCATAACCTCCCTTAGGTAGATGTTTACCTCCTATAGGCGGATGTTATGAGTTGGTAAAAATGAAAATATTTATGAAATTCAAGTCAATGATAGAAAAGCTCCTTATGATCCCAAGTTTCCCTGCTAGAGAGTAAGCTTCTATGCCTATGAATTGACTTTTATGATACATAAGTTATAAAATATACACTGTAAGCCACTGTACCCCCCTTAGGTAGATGTTAACCTCCTGTAGGTGGATGTTATGAGTTGATAATAAAATTAATGAAATCACACTCAGGTCAATGATTAGAAAAGCTCCTGCAAGATTGTAAGTTTTCATGCTTGCAAATAAGCTTTCCATGTGTACGATTGTGCCAGTATAACACATACGATACAAACGTGGTGCTATAAAACGTACCTCCCTTAGGTCGATGTTAACCTCCCGTAGGCCGATGTTAACCTCCTTTAGGTCGATGTTAACCTCCCGTAGGTCGATGTTACCTGAGCAAATCTTGACTATTTTCATAGTTCCACGTTTCTTCCACAAATCGAACGTAAAATCCTTGAGGTCAGTGTTCAGACGCCGAGAAACGAAAGTAGAAAGAACTCTGTATTCTACCATAACGAATCCTAACAAACGTTCGAAGTCTTTATTTCCCCGACGTCGTCCGCCATTACCACTGAAAGAGAGTGAATGCAGGTCAATTTCCGGTATAATCGGATCTCGGTTCGTAGCTGCTCCGAAGAATAACCCGATGACGTCACCTCCCTTAGGTCGATGTTATCTTTTCTCAACCGTTCGTTTCAGCAGACGTTCGTGGGGCAGGAACGCGTGACAAACCTCTAAGAACGTCTGTGTGGGAGGCTACTTTAGGCCCTGCATCAACGACAAGTCAAAATTGACCAATCAGAGCGTATACCATAATCAAACACAGGAGATTTTAAAAATTAAGGGGATTTGGCCGTGTATCACTGATCGAGCGGGGGAGTGGTAAGGTGATCCTGATTGCTGTAATTGATGAAAAAGTGTTGGAATGTCTCCCTCTACACCAACAATTCTGAGAATGTAGAATGAATTATACCCCGACTCATTTTATTTACCACAACAAGTACCTTCTTTCTTCCCTTGAGTTTTAAGTTAAATCTTCTCGAAATGATGTTCTCGCATGAGCGGGAAAACAGAAAACATTTCATTGCAGTTGCAAGGATAACGGGGGCGGTGGGGGGCAGGGGGGAGGGGGGGCTGGTGGGTATAGATTTGTCCTTTGAGGTAACAGAAATGAAAAGCTGACGTCGTGTCATGGAGAATTACGTCAATTTTCCTGCCCAGCTTCCACGTTGGACTATTTTCGGTCTTGAATTTTCAATGTTTAAAGCAGCAGGAAACTGTCCATATTGACTTATTAACACAAAGCCAATAAAGAAGCACCAACCCGATGTGAAAAAATGTAAAAGTGACGAGGATCAACTTCAAATTTATAATAAAAAGGTCCAAAAAATCTTAATTTTAAAAGGATGGCAACCAGACTCTTGTTGCCATGAAAACTTCAATTCACTTAAAAGGTCAATGAATTATCATTTCGAATCAGGAAAAAAATAATTAATTTGTGTCATTCTTTATTTACTCTTAATCAATTTCTAACACTCTACTTCGAACATTTCTTAGTGTTTTAATCTCAATTTAATCAGCTGTTTCAAATGTTTTTCAAACATCTTCTCACTCTTGCTTGCATTTGAAGCTGTCTTTCCAAACCTCCAGGTTTACATCAGGCAGCTTATCGCAGCTGACCATGTCTCTCAGTGATGTCTTGAGTAATCTCATAGGATCTCTTGCAATGGCAGCGATGTTGTCGCTGTTGCTGCAAATCACTTTTCCAAAGATATTTTCTAATCTCATCGAGCTGATACCTATAGCCGTGACTGTCGTTTGTTTCGAGGCCATAAGTTTCGATAGGAAATAAGGCCACCCATCACTCGTAGGGTTGTAGCAGTTGAAGATCCAGACCTGTGAAGAGGTTTATAAGAAGAGCAATTAGCTATTTTTCAAAGCTTTTCAGGTCCGATTTCATACATATCCATCTAACTATCCACCAAGTCATTTGACAAAGTACGGTATGGAAGTAAATAGTGTTTAAAAGGTACTGCCCTCACTATTAATTATCATTTCTATTGTTTTTTATGTAAAAATTGTAGTATGTTTCTATTATTGCACTTTTATTATTCTTTACTTTTTTTTTTTTTTGCTCTAGTTAGTTGCTACGTTATACGCCAGTTAGTTGCACGTGGCAGCGACCAACTCGAAAGCCTAAGCTCCTTTGGTCACTGCGCACATTTTTACTTTTCACATTTATGTAATTTAATGCTGTCTTTATGTTGCTTTTCTTATATATTGTAATTTCCTTTTGTTGTAAAACCATTGAAATAGTGCATAATAATAAAAACCTGATAAAAACCTTAAAAACCTCAAAAAACCTTAAACCTTACAGTATATATTACGTTCGTCTATTCATTCATTTATTCATTCATTCATTCATTCATTCATTCATTCATTCATTCATTCGTTCGTTCGTTCGTTCGTTCGTTCGTTCATTCGTTCGTTCATTCGTTCGTTCGTTGATTCATTCATTCATTCGTTTGTTCGTTCAATTCATTCTTTCGTTCAATTCGTTCGTTCATTCATTCACTCATTCGTTCGTTCTTTCGTTCGTTCATCCATTCGTTCGTTCATTCATTCGTTCATTCATTCGTTCGTTCGTTCGCTTATTCGTTCATTCATTCATTTGTTCGTTCGTTCGTTGGTTGGTTCGTTCATTCGTTCGTTCATTCATTCGTTCACTCATTCGTTTATTCATTCATTGATTCATTCATTTGTTCTGGCACCTGCGGTGCTGCCATCGGTTGCAGCCGTCGCACTAGTCCTTCTTGGCTCGGGCGAACAGTAGACTTACACGAAATGAAGAGGTCCATTATGAAGAAATTGACGACATCGACGAAGTTGATGAAAGTGATGGGACCAATGAGGC